>NC_137142.1:10099735-10134735 GCF_949319135.1 Squalius cephalus
TAATTTTATACCATTTATTTCTATATAAAAGTATACAAATATCACAACTAAACCCATTTTATTCTGATTTTAAAAAGAATTTTATTCAAATTTTATTCTAAATTTTAAAACAGTAAAGTAAAAAAAAAATTCAAGTCATACATAGGGCTATACTGCCCTCTTGTGTCCAAAAGGACATCAAAATAATATATAAAACTTTTTACCAGCTAGGCCAATAATGTATTTAAATATACATTTATTAGGTATGTGTCTGAGGATATTTTCCCACCGGTTAATCGACGTGTGTGACACGAGCGGGTGCTTTTAAATCGCTAATATAAAAGTGAAAGAAAAATACGGACGTCCGCACGGACATTTATAATGGTGCACACACAAATCACACACACGTTGGAAAAAATTATGCTTTGAAAACAACACTAAACCGCCATTAGATGTCGCCAAGTGACCGTCTTAATGAGCGAGTCATTGATTCATTCGTTCAAACGATTCGTAATCCATAAACATATACAGATCCATAAACATGGATCCATAAACATCCAATCCATAAACATAAACAGATGTTTATGGATTGATCATTCAATCTTTGAGTCAACCAATTCGTTCAAAATGCTGAATCATTCAGTTATGAGAAAACACGTTCCTGTGAGATGCGTTCTTCTGTGATCTTTGTTTAACTATTTTCGCTGCTGAAACAGAACAAAAACAGTCAATATTGTATCTAAAATGTAAATGACTTCATTTTAACTGTTAATATCCTGTTGTATGAAATCACTGTCACAGTTTCAATTGTGATTGTATTCAGGAAAAGTTAGGTACGGAGAGCGAGCGATTTCAACGAAATCAGAACTAAACCCATTTTATTCTTTTATTATTATTATTATTATTATTATTATTATTCAATTTAAGAATTATGTTTGAGTTTAAAAAAAGCCAGAATGTTTTAGTCCAAAAAATAAATAAATCATGCCATGGATTGCTTGAAATTAATTTTTTTTATTATATTTATTTTTTCGTTTTGGCTTTGTTTATAGTTTATTTTTTATTTTTTATTCTTGTTCCGTTCTGAATATCATTACATTTAAAGGATTTGTTGTGGAATATTTTGAGTGTATCATAAAATCAGAATAATTATCTCGATTTAGTGATCCCCTACTTATTATTTTATTTTATTTTTTTCTTTGTTCTAATTAGGTCAGGCAAGTAAAATTATCTGTGTCTTGTCCCTTAAATTTATTTATATATATATATATGTATGTGTGTGTGTGTGTGTGTATATATATAAATATAGCTGCGAGCAGCGATGGAGGGCCAAAGCCGCCGGCACCGCCACCCTGGCACCAGGATTGCGGTGCCACCGGCTTGGGCCCGTAATCGCTGCTCGCAGCTATATTTATTATTATTATTAGGGCCCAAGCCCTGAAAGGGCGAAGGCAGGGCGAAGGCCCTATTGTTTTCGGTAGGATTATTTATTATTATTATTATTATTATTATTATTTTTCTGTCAACCTTTCGGGCACTTTTGAGACCCTTAACGTGCTCGAAAACTCTTGAAACTTTGCACACGGGTCAGAACCCGCGGCCATCAGGGCCGGGCTGAAGCTGGTACCCGGGCGTGGCAGGGGGCCTCGACAGCGCCCCCTTGAACAGGGTCCGAAAACTTGGTCCATAAATCAGACACGCTTGCATGTAATAATATGAAACTCGGTACACATATAGATCTCATCGGGCCGAACAACTTTCGTACTTTTACTTTTTATGCCAGCCCAACAGGAAGTCGGCTATTATGGGTTGTTTTGAAACGCATGCTGTGGAATTTAATGTACTCCTCCTAGGGAACTCATCCATTCGCCTCCAAACTCAGTCAGCATGAAGTCAAGACATTGAGGATGCTAAATTGCGGACGGATTTTTGATATCTCGAACGGTTTGGCCGTGGCGAGGACACAAATTTATGGCGAATAATGGAAACAGGAAGTGTGTTATAACTTCTGCATACATTAACTGATCTTGATTAAACTTCAGCAGTGTGTTTGTTGTAAGAGGCCGATCACATGGATGTGACTATTGTGAGTCAAAGTTATAGCGCCACCAACTGGCAGCAGGAAGTGTCACTTTCAAAATGCTTTGAAATCACCCTCTTATTTTTACCCGATTTGCTTCAAACTTTATGTGTATAATGTAGACACACGGCAGATGTAGACCTGTGAAAGGTTTATTGATATCTTAAATACTGTTGCCGTGGCAACGCATCAAACTTTAATATTCTTTTCAGATGCTTTTGAGACTCTTAACATACTTGAAATTGGATGAAACTCGACAGACACATCACATTTATTATCCAGTAGACATGTGCAAAGTTTCAGAAACGGGCGTGGTGAGGGGCTCAGTAGCGCCACCTTTAGTCAAAAATGGGAGCTTAGTTTTAAGTAGAGTCACAAAAATCGTTATGTATATTGTTCTCATCAAGCCGGACAACTTTCTAATTTATAGTCATAAGCTGTGACCAACAGGAAGTGAGATATTTTGGTTTGAATGTGATTTTTTGGAGAATTCTCTCCCTCTCTCTCTCTGCCTCTGCGTCTCTGTGTGTGTGAGGGGTGGGGGGATTTGTCTTTTGAGTGAGATTTGTTTAAAATTCCTGTTTTTCAAGGTTTCAGGGTCTTTTGGGGCCTTTAACGTGCTCGAAAACTCTTGAAACTTTGCACACAGGTCAGAACCTGCGGCCATCAGGGCCGGGCTGAAGCTGGTACCCGGGCGTGGCAGGGGGGCTCAACAGCGCCCCCTGGAACGGGATCCGAACACTTGTCCATAAATCAAACACACTTGCATGTAATGATATGAAACTCGGTACACATATAGATCTCATCGGGCCGAACAACTTTCGTGCTCTAAATTTTACGCCAGCCCAACAGGAAGTCGGCAATTATGGGTTGTTTGGAGAACGCTTGCTGTGGAATTTGAAACACTTCTCCTAGAGAATTAATTAAATCGCCACCAAACTCGGTGTGCATGAAGTCAAGACATTGAGGATGCTAAATTGCAGACGGATTTTTGATATCTCAAACGGTTTGGCTGTGGCGAGGAAACGAATTAATGGCGAGAAAAGAGAAAAACGAAGTGTTATAACTAATGCATACATTAACTGATCTTGATGAAACTTCAGCAGTTTGTTCATGGTAAGAGGCCGATCAGATGGATGTAACTATTGTGTGTCAAAGTTATAGCGCCACCAACTGGCAGCAGGAAATGTGTCACTTTCAAAATGCTTTTGACAAAAGTTGGGGGGGTTGTTTTACCTACAGTAGCACAACTCAGTACGTATGTTGATCTCATCGACCCGGACAACTTTCTAATTTAAAGTCATTAGCTCCGACCATCAGGAAGTCAGATATTTTGGTTTGAATGTGGATTTTTTGCAAAATCAGCCTCCAAAAGGCACTAAAATCCTCAAATCTTCTAAAAATGTAATTTTATACCATTTATTTCTATATAAAAGTATACAAATATCACAACTAAACCCATTTTATTCTGTTTTTAAAAAGAATTTTATTCTAATTTTATTCTAAATTTTAAAACAGTAAAGTAAAAAAAAAATTCAAGTCATACATAGGGCTATACTGCCCTCTTGTGTCCAAAAGGACATCAAAATAATATATAAAACTTTTTACCAGCTAGGCCAATAATGTATTTAAATATACATTTATTAGGTATGTGTCTGAGGATATTTTCCCACCGGTTAATCGACGTGTGTGACACGAGCGGGTGCTTTTGTATCGCTAATATAAAAGTGAAAGAAAAATACGGACGTCCGCACGGACATTTATAATGGTGCACACACAAATCACACACACGTTGGAAAGAATTATGCTTTTAAACAACACTAAACCGCCATTAGATGTCGCCAAGTGACCGTCTTAATGAGCGAGTCATTGATTCATTCGTTCAAATGATCCGTAATCCATAACATACAGATCCATAAACATGGATCCATAAACATCCAATCCATAAACATAAAAAGATGTTTATGGATTGATCATTCAATCTTTGAGTCAACCAATTCGTTCAAAATGCTGAATCATTCAGTTATGAGAAAACACGTTCCTGTGAGATGCGTTCTTCTGTGATCTTTGTTTAACTATTTCCGCTGCTGAATCAGAACAAAAACAGTCAATATTGCATCTAAAATGTAAATGACTTCATTTTCACTGTTAATAACCTGTTGTATGAAATCAATGTCACAGTTTCAATAGTGATTGTATTCAGGAAAAGTTAGGTACGGAGAGCGAGCGATTTCAACGAAATCAGAACTAAACCCATTTTATTCTTTTATTATTATTATTATTCAATTTAAGAATTATGTTTGAGTTTAAAAAAAGCCAGAATGTTTTAGTCCAAAAAATAAATAAATCATGCCATGGATTGCTTGAAATAATTTTTTTTTATTATATTTATTTTTTCGTTTTGGCTTTGTTTATAGTTTATTTTTAATTTTTTATTCTTGTTCCGTTCTGAATATCATTACATTTAAAGGATTTGTTGTGGAATATTTTGAGTGTATCATAAAATCAGAATAATTCTCTCGATTTAGTGATCCCCTACTTATTATTTTATTTTATTTTTCTTTGTTCTAATTAGGTCAGGCAAGTAAAATTATCTGTGTCTTGTCCCTTAAATTTATTTATATATATATATGTATGTATGTGTGTGTGTGTGTGTATATATATATATATATATAAATATAAATATAAATATAGCTGCGAGCAGCGATGGAGGGCCAAAGCCGCCGGCACCGCCACCCTGGCACCAGGATTGCGGTGCCACCGGCTTGGGCCCGTAATCGCTGCTCGCAGCTATATTTATTAGGGCCCAAGCCCTGAAAGGGCGAAGGCCCTATTGTTTCCGGTAGGATTATTATTATTAGGGGTTCAAGCACGAAGTGCTGAAACCCTATTGTAATTGTGCTGATTTTTATTATTTTTCTTCTGCCGTAAAACGCATCGTGCAGCCCAAACCGTAAGAGCTGGAACCTTGAAACTTTGCCAGATGGTAGTACAAAAATCGAGGAGAGGTTATCAAATTATGACCCCGATTGGCCCATAGGTGGCGCTATAGCAACCAAAAGCGCGAAACTGCTCAGAACTCCTAGACCGTATGTCGTAGACTCAAGTGTCTTATATCATTGGAAAGCTGGACGCCTGACGAACAAAACGTATATCTCCGATTTCATTTCCGCCATGATAGATTTTCCGCCATTTTGAATTTTGTCAAAAACCTACTTTTGCGAACTAGTCCCTGGTTTTTCGCCCGATCGGAACCAAACCAGTGCAGACATGTTCTCTAGAGACTGAAGATCAATAATTATCGAAAAAAAGTCGAAATTTCGATTCACGGACGCTAAGGGGCGCCAAAACGTACGTTGTGGGAGGGGCCTATTTTACTAAAATGGCTATAACTCCAGAAGTAAATGAGGTATCTTCACCAAACTCGGTACACATATGTATGAGCTCAATATGAGGTAACAGTAAAAAAATCGCGGCGATTGGCCTCATGGTGGCGCTATAATATGAAAAAAACATAAAACAGGCTTTAACCACCTGACCGTTAGTCCGATTGACTTGAAAATTGGTATGCAGTGTCTTGGTCCAAGGTGTCATGTATGTCTATGAGGACATTGGCGTATCTAAAAAAACATGACCGCCATCGGCCAATGAAGTTTGAGCACCTATTAGACAAGGTTAACGGAGGCCTATCGGAACGAAACTCGGTGGGCATGTTCTACTCATGGCCCTAGAGGTCTGTAAGAATTTTAAAAGAAATCGGCCACTAGTTGGCGCTAACGAGTTTTATGGCTCTGTAATCACGTGGTGTTACACTTATTGTCACAAAATGCATACCATTTGATAGATCTCCTCTTGTTGAACAACTTTGCCTCAAGAACCATTGCTGTCAATCAAACCGTTCATTAAATATTCGTAATTATGTTAAAAACCTACTTTTGCGAACTAGTCCTAGGTTTTTCGCCCGATCGGAACCAAACCAGTCTAGGACAATTCTATGGACTCTCTAGGTCAATAATTATCAAAAAAAAGTTGAACTTTTGCATTTTTCGCATGGCTATAACAGGGTCATTTAGAAAATGGGCGTGGTAAAATGCACTCAAAAGCCTATAAATCCTAAACGAAAACTCAGAACTTCACAAAAATTGATGAGCATATGTGTCACAACCTGCTAAAGAAGCATGGAAAATTGTATGGAGATCGAACCATAGTTGGCGCTATAACTGTTAAAACGCTTTAAAACCATATATTTCCTATGGTAAATTGCCTGTATTTGCTGTAAATGATGTCTTATCATATAATGTTCATATCATAATGTTCAAAACCAGTGCAGCACAATTCTCTGAACTCTCTAGATCAATAATTATCAGAAAAAAAGTTTAACTTCTTCAAAAGGTGATTTTATATGAATATAATGACATATTAAGCCAATAAGTGGTATTTTACTGCCCCCTGCTGTCATTTCATCATACTACTCCCTAATATTGTTATAAAATTCATATTTAGACTTTATAAAATCATTATTTTAACATTTACAATCACATTTTGTCAAAACTCATCTATTGAGTATTACTATTGACAATTGTGTTACACTGAGATATGGAAATGGACGAAAGTAAATGAATGAAATGAAACGAAAGTATAACGGCATTTAAGCCACGCCCCCGAATACAAATTCATTCATAACTCGAAAACGGAAAGTCGTTGCGCGCTCAAATTTTGATGGTGAGGACCTCTCGTGGCTCTTGATCGAAACGTGTCGTCGCGGGCCTCGGGAGCGCGCCCCCCGCGCATCGCCAGCCCGCGGGACCCCTGATTTTGAACGCCCATTACTCCCGACCCAGACCACCCCGAACATTGTGTGAGAGCTCGTTGGAAGGGGCCCGTCCTTGGCTAGCTTCGATTCAAATGTGGTGTTATTTGCCCTGGGCATTCCAGAGATAATAGCCCGAACAGATATGCCTTATAACAGTCATAACTCCCAGCCCCAATCGCCCAAAAACACCTTGATGGTCTCATTCAACAGGGCTCCTCAAGCACTATCTATGCTCTGAGTTTCAGAATTTTTCGCCTTTTGGTTCCTGAGATATAAGTAAAAAAACAAATTCCCATTCATTCATTCAAACACTTCAACTGTAAAATGTAAACTATAATACCACTGTTGTCCACTAGAGGGAGCAGCAGGATTATGCATGATCTTTTAATTCGCTTTCAGTATTGGGAAATAAACAAATGCTTTAAGAAGCAATCTTTTTTATTATGATGTTTTTTTTATTTTTTATTATGATATTTGTATATATATATATATTTTTTTTTTTATGATTATGAACGGTTTGATTGACATTAGTGATTCTTGAGGCAAAGTTGTTCAAGATGAGGAGATGAAGATATTTTCACAATATCACATCCTAAAAACATTGAAAACATATTTGTCTTTGTGTGTGTGTGTGTGTATGTGTTTGTGTTTGTGTGTGTGTCTGTGTGTGTAAGCATGCTTAATGGAAAGAACATGGAGAAACTGCTTTGTTTTACTGGTGGATAAAAAAGTCTTTCAAATGAAAGTGAGTCAATTAGTGGTCTTCTACTGCCCTCTGCAGGACATTCTACTTAATAAAATATTTTCATCTGTGCTTTTGCATTAGTTTTTGGACTATATAAAATTACTTGCATGAAAATCACCTATTATAACACAGTCATGTTTTGTCAAAGTTTATCACTTCATTTTTACTGAGCTCTCAGTTTGAACAATTCTGCCTCTCAGTAATTAATTTGAAATCTGAAAATGGTGTTATACAGAGGAGATTTGCAATTATCATTTTGTTACCTATCTTTTATTTTAAATATCTACATCTACAACAAAATGTGTGTGCATGTGTGTGTTCAAGCATGGTTAGTGTATTAAGTATTATTGTTTAAGTATTATTGTTTTCATTTACATTTTAACCACCAGAAGAAGAACACTCATTGGTTCATTCTGCTCACTAAAATATTATTTTTCATTTTTTTTTCCATTTGAAATATTGTTTAAACTTAATAAAATCATTAAAATAACATTTCAAATCATATTTTGTCTGTTTATAAATCCCACAGACTCACATTGGCTGCAATACTAATGTTTTTGTAAAACACAGACCTGATAGTCTAATCTGTGTGTATTGTGCATATATTATTGATATTATTACTATTGCAAATCATGTTATTGTAACTCATATCTTAATAGAATATTATTTGTAATTTTAATTCTTTATTTCTTAATTGTTTTTTTATGATTACTACAGATATTATCACCAAAGATATCAACTACACCTTCACTTTTAGTATTGACACGCTGCACACACAGCACAATCACACACTCACTAATGCATTCAAATAAATGTAATCTTACTGTGCTACTTTATTTGTACATGATTAGAATGAACAGAAATCTAAGAATATTTTTCTTCTTTTGTTAAAGCCATTTCAGACTCCAAGTAAGCATTATATTACTAATCATCTATTTTAAAGGTGCCATACAATTGAAAACTGTATTTATCTTGGCATAGTTGAATGATAAGAGTTCTGGACATGGAACTGACATACCGTGAGCCTCAAACACCATTGTTTCCTCCTTCATGTGTAAATCTCCTGTTTGCAAAAGACCGCTGAAAAATGAGTGAATCCCACCATAACACCGACTGTGACGTTGGAGTCAGGATCATTAATATTTATATCCCCCAAATTAGCATTTTCCAGTCCATGTTCTAGGCCAGGCAGTGTTAATGTGGACCTGCACAGCCGAATCATCAGAAGATCTGCAGGTATTGTGAAGAAGCAAGCAAGGACAATAGTGAAAATGGCAGATCATGGATATAAATGTTATGTCTAAGGCTGTGCTGCGGATTTGAGAACTTTTCATTCCCTTCCCACAAAAGAGAACTGTCAACAGGCATGGTTGATGTTTACAACAGGATACCTCACCATTTTAATTCAAAGCTGTTAGTTTACTCTTAACGGAGGCCGATCAGTACGAAACTTGGCGAAACTCACTCATTTTTCAGCGGTCTTTTGCAAAGGTGTCATGTATGTCTATGAGGACATTGGCGTATCTCAAAAAACATGGCCGCCATCGGCCAATGAAGTTTGAGCACCTATTAGACAAGGTTAACGGAGGCCTATCGGAACGAAACTCGGTGGGCATGTTCGACTCATGGCCCTAGAGGTCTGTAAGAATTTTAAAAGAAATCGGCCACTAGTTGGCGCTAACGAGTTTTATGGCTCTGTAATCACGTGGTGTTACACTTATTGTCACAAAATGCATACCATTTGATAGATCTCCTCTTGTTGAACAACTTTGCCTCAAGAACCATTGCTGTCAATCAAACCGTTCATTAAATATTCGTAATTATGTTAAAAACCTACTTTTGCGAACTAGTCATAGGTTTTTCGCCCGATCAGAACCAAACGAGTCTAGGACAATTCTATGGACTCTCAAGATCAATAATTATCAAAAAAAAGTTGAACTTTTGCATTTTTCGCATGGGTATATTGGGTCATAAAGAAAATGGGCGTGGCAAAATGCACTCAAAAGCCTATAAATCCTAAACGAAAACTCAGAACTTACGAAAATTGGTGAGCTTATGTGCCATAACATCATTAACAAGCATGCAAAATTTCATGGAGATCGGACTATAGATGGCGCTATAACTGTTAAAAAGCTTTAAAAAACACATATTTCCTATGGTAAATTGCCTGTATTGGCTGTAAATGGACTTTTCCATCTATTATTTCAGTGGTTAAAAGCTTTCTAAATAAATCTTAATGTCTTAAATGCTTATGTGCTTAAAGGCCTTAAATGCTTGAACCCCGATAAATGCTGCTTGCAGCTTTAATTAGGGCCCAAGCCCTGAAAGGGCGAAGGCCCTATTGTTTCCGTAAGGATTATTTTTTTTTTTTTTCTTCATTATTTTTTTTTTTGCCTTTTTGACACTTTTGGGGCCCTTAACATGCTCAAAAACTCTTGAAATTTTGCACACACGTCAGAACCCGCGGCCATCAGGGCCGGGCTGAAGCTGGTACCGTGGCGTGGCAGGGGGGCTCGACGGCGCCCCCTGGAATGGGGTCCGAAAACTTGGTCCATAAATCAAACACGCTTGCATGTAATAATATGAAACTCAGTACACATATAGATCTCATCGGGCCGAACAACTTTCGTGCTCTAAGTTTTACAAAAGCCCAACAGGAAGTCGGTTATTATACGTTGTTTGGAAAACGCATACAATGGAATGTGAAATACTCCTCCTAGGGATTTCATCCGATCGCCACCAAACTCGGTGAGAATAAAGTCAAGACATTGAGGATGAATTCTTGCGAACAGATTTTTGATATCTCGAACGGTTTGGCCGTGGCGAGGAAACTAATTTATGGCGAATAATGGGACACAGGAAGTGTGTTATAACTTCTGCATACATTGACTGATCTTGATGAAACTTCAGCAGTGTATTCGTTGTAAGAGGCCGATCACATGGATGTGACTATTGTGAGTCAAAGTTATAGCGCCACCAACTGGCAGCAGGAAGTGTGTCACTTTCAAAATGCTTTGAAGTCACCCTCTTACTTTTACCCGATTTGCTTCAAACTTTATGTGTATAATGTAAACACACGGCAGATGTAGACCTGTGAAAGGATTATTGATATCTTAGATACTGTTGCCGTGGCAACGCATCAAATTTTAATATTCTTTTCGGATGCGTTTGAAACTCTTAGCATGCTTGAAATTGGATGAAACTCGACAGACACATAACACTTATTAGCCAGTAGACATGTGAAAAGTTTCAGAAACGGGCGTGGCAGGGGGGCTCAACAGCGCCCTCTTGAACAGGGTCTGAAAACTTGGTCCATATATCAAACACGCTTGCATGAATTAATATGAAACTCGGTACACATATAGATTTCATCGGGCTGAACAACTTTCCCTCTGTCAAGTTTCACGCCAGCCCAACAGGAAGTCGGCTATTATGGGTTGTTTGGAAAACGCTTGCTGTGGAATGTGATGTACTCCTCCTAGAGAATTCATTCAATCACCTCCAAACTCAGTCAGCATGAAGTCAAGACATTGAGAATGCTAAATTGCGGACGGATTTTTGATATCTCGAACGGTTTGGCCGTGGCGAGGAAACAAATTTATGGCGAGAAAAGAGAGGAGACGAAGTGTTATAACTTCTGCATACATTAACTGATCTTGATGAAACTTTAGCAGCGTGTTCGTGGTAAGAGGCAGATCAGATGGATGTAACTATCGTGAGTCAAAGTTATAGCGCCACCAACTGGCAGCAGGAAGTGTGTCACTTTCAACATGCGTTTGACAAAAGTGGGTGGGTTAGTTTTACCAACAGTTACAAAAATCAGTACATATATTGGTCTCACCGAGCCGGACAACTTTCTAATTTACAGTTATTAGCTCAGAGCAAAAGGAAGTCAGATATTTTGGTTTGAATGTGGATTTTTTGGATATTTCAGACTCTGAGTTTTTAGCTACTCTTCCTAACTGGTTTATTTTATTCACACCAAACTTTTTCAAAATGATAAAGATACATTAAAGATGCTAAATTGTGAACGGATATTAAACATCTCAAACGGTTTTGCTATAGTGAGGGACTAAAGTAAAGTAACACTTAAAGCCTCATCTTCTAAAAATGTAATTAAACACCATTTATTTCTATATAAAAGTATAAAAATATCACAACTAAACCCGTTTTATTCTTTTTTTTTCAATTTAATAAATATTTATAAGTTTAAAAATAGTAATTGTACTATTTAGTCCCATAAAAGTCAAGTCATACATAGGGCTATACTGCCCTCTTGTGTTAAAAATCAGGTAGGCCTATTGTATCTACTTAAAAATATACTAGGTATGTGACGGTGAGAATATTTTACCACCGGTTAATCGACGTGTGACACCGCTGGGGGCTTTTGAATCGCCAACTTAAAAACGAAAGTAAAATATGTTCGTCCACACTGACATTGATAGTGGTTGAGCGAGCGTTTCAAATTAATTCCTATGGAAGTAGGAATTAACTGAAAAAGTTCACTCTGTTCTGCTCGTTCCTCGCCGTGGATGTGCACCGTTATGAATGCCCGTGCAGCCATGAGCATTTTAGTTTAATTTTAAAATTAGAGCCTTTCGGGGGTTGATTGCTTGAAATTATTTTACAAAAGCACAATGTTGTGTTTTATTGCGACTGTACACAAATATAAGTTAACACTTTGCAGTTTGAATGTCGTCCTGTATAATGACGGAGTATGTTTTTATGTGTCCACTGTTCAAACGCGCCCACGCCACACACACACACCCACCCACACACACACGGTTTACTATCTTTTTGGGGACTCTCCATAGATTTAATGATTTTTATACTGTACAAACTGTATATTTTATATCCTTACACTAACCCTACCCCTAAACCTACCCATCACTGAAAACTTTCTGCATTTTTACATTTCCAAAAAAACTCATTCTGTATGAAGCTTGTTTACCCATGGGGACCTCTATTTAGGTCCCCACTGTGATACGAGTCCCCATGAGTCTGTGTGCATTCAGGTTAAAGTCCCCACCGGGACAGAAAAACATGAACACACACACACACACACACACACACACACACACACACACACACACACACACACACACACTAGCATTGCAATCTTGACATTGCAGCCTGTTCATTATAGACTTAATAAAATATAATAATAAAATGGTCAACCTAACATATAAAGATTACACTGCTCTAAATAGTCAGTAGTACAATTCGTACAATCACAGTAAGCACCGCTCCACTGTGAATTTTCCAAGGACATTTTTGCGCATGTGAAGAGGATCATTTTTCCCTTCGATATTGGAACGTGAGTGAAGTACAAAGCATATAATAAACAATAGTTTAGCATCCAAAAAAAGGTCATTATATATATATATATATATTTTTTTTTTTTTTTTTAAGTGACAAGACAAAGAATATTACTTGTCTGATATATATATATATATATATATATATATATATATATATAAATATAGCTGCGAGCAGCGATGGAGGGCCCAAGCCGGTGACACCGCCACCCCGGTGCCTTTAGTGTAACTAAAGGCACCAGGTTGGCGGTGCCACCGGCTTGGGCCCGCAATCGCTGCTCGCAGCTATATTTATTATTATTATTATTATTTTGTCAACCTTTCGGGCACTTTTGGGGCCCTTAACATGCTCGAAAACTCTTGAAATTTTGCACACACGTCAGAACCCGCGGCCATCAGGGCCGGACTGAAGCTGGTACCCGGGCGTGGCAGGGGGGCTCGACAGCGCCCCCTGGAACGGGATCCAAACACATGTCCATAAATCAAACACGCTTGCATGTAATAATATGAAACTCGGTACACATATAGATCTCATCGGGCCGAACAACTTTCGTGCTCTAAGTTTTACGCCAGCCAAACAGGAAGTTGGCTATTTAGCGTTGTTTGGAAACGCATGCTGTGGAATTT
Organism: Squalius cephalus; assembly: GCF_949319135.1. Classification (NCBI taxonomy): domain Eukaryota; kingdom Metazoa; phylum Chordata; class Actinopteri; order Cypriniformes; family Leuciscidae; genus Squalius; species Squalius cephalus. The sequence goes on from NC_137142.1 coordinate 10,113,298, forward strand.
AATGTACTCCTCCTAGGGAATTCATCGATTCGCCTCCAAACTCGGTGTGCATGAAGTCAAGACATTGAGGATGCTAAATTGCGGACGGATTTTTGATATCTCGAACGGTTTGGCCGTGGCGAGGAAACACATTTATGGCGAAAAAATGAAACAGGAAGTGTGTTATAACTTCTGCATACATTAACTGATCTTGATGAAACTTCAGCAGTGTGTTCGTTGTAAGAGGCCGATCACATGGATGTGACTATTGTGAGTCAAAGTTATAGCGCCACCAACAGGCAGCAGGAAGTACATCACTTTCAAAATGCTTTGAAATCAGTGTCTTATTTTTACCCGATTTGCTTCAAACTTTATGTGTACAATGTAGACACACGGCAGATGTAAACCTGTGAAAGGATTATTGATATCTTAGATACTGTTGCCAACACATCAAACTTTAATATTCTTTTTTGATGCTTTTGAGACTCTTAACATACTTGAAATTGCATGAAACTCAACAGACACATCACATTTATTAGCCCGTAGACATGTGCAAAGTTTCAGAAACGGGCGTGGTGGAATGGCTCAGTAGCGCCACCTTTAGTCAAAAATGGGGGCTTAGTTTTTCCTAGAATCACAAAACTTGGTATGTGTATTGTTCTCATCAAGACGGACAACTTTCTAATTTACATGAACCATCTCCGACCAACAGGAAGAGAGATATTTTGGTTTGAATGTGGATTTTCTGAAGAATTTTCTCTCCCTCTCTCTTTGTCTGTGTGTGTGAGGGGAGGGGGGGATTTGACTATTGCTTTTATATTGTTAATCAAGGTTTCAGGGGCTTTTGGGGTCCTTAACGTGCTCAAAAACTCCTGAAACTTTGCACACAGGTCAGAACCCACGGCCATCAGGGCCGGGCTGAAGCTGGTACCCGGGCGTGGCTGGGGGGCTCAACAGCGCCCCCTTGAACGGGGTTCTAAAACTTGATCCATATATCAAACACGCTCGCATGAATTAATATGAAACTCGGTACACATATAGATCTCATCGGGCCGAACAACTTTACCCCGGTCAAGTTTTACGCCAGCCCAACAGGAAGTCGGCTATTATGGGTTGTTTGGAAAACGCTTGCTGTGGAATGTGAAATACTCCTCCTAGAAAATTCACCGTGTCCCCTTCAAACTCGGTGTGCATGTAGTCAAGACTTTGAGGATGCTAAATTGCGGACGGATTTTTGATATCTCGAACGGTTTGGCTGTGGCGAGGAATCGAATTTATGGCGAGAAAAGAGAAACACGGAAGTGGAATAACTTCTGCATACATTAACTGATCTTGATGAAACTTCAGCAGTGTGTTCGTGGTAAGAGGCCGATCAGATGGATGTAGCTATTGTGAGTCAAAGTTATAGCGCCACCAACTGGCAGCAGGAAGTGTGTCACTTTCAACATGCTTTTGACAAAAGTGGGGGGGTTAGTTTTAACTACAGTAAAGAAAAAACAGTTTGTATATTGTTCTCATCAAGCCGGACAACTTTCTAATTTACATTCAATAGCTCTGGCCATCAGGAAGTCAGATATTTTGGTCTGAATGTGAATTTTTTTTGCAAAATCAGCCTCTGAATTTTTAGCCACTCCTCTTAAACTATTTATTTTATTTGTACCAAACTTTTTCAACATGATGAAACTACATTAACCTCTTAAGTGTCACCGGCCCACCGGTGGGCCCAAAATCATTACATATTTAAAACAGTAATATCCTATAATAAACATAAACTAATCTTGACAAACTATATATCATTTGAAAGCTTACAAACTCTAGTTTTCATATTTGGTGAATGATTTCCAAAATAAATTAGAGAGGAGCTGTAATTTATCAATTTGCAACAAGAATATTTTCATATTTATAAGGCGTGTTCAGACCTTTATTTTGAAATAGCAATGAACATGAAAAATCATGAAAGAATGGATGAAACCTCAGTTTGTTTTCATGCCAAGAGTTCAAAAGATATCATCCATTCAATTATTTTAGAAAAAAATATATTAATATGTTTTTAATAAAACATATGGAAATGAAGGCGCCCTTATATGGGCAGTAATGGAGTCTGGTTGTCACCTAGTGAAAATGTTTGGTACTGCGCCCAAACAAAACCTCACTGAAAGCTCATTTTTTGAGATATCAACCTAAAATTTGAAACACAACTTATTCAGATTTTTGGCTTTGATTTTCTAGCAGTTTTAGAGTCGGCCAGGTTTTAAAAATATATATTTTATATAAAATATGAATAATTACATTTTTTAAATTGTACATTTTCATAAACACAAACTTATATAACTTTTTTTTTGTTTCACTTTCTTAATTTATTTCACTTCAACAAAAATCTGCCAAATGTCTTCTTTAAAACAAGACCAATTTTACGTCTATACTCCAAAGCATTCTTTAATTACAACCATTTAAAGTCGAAATGTGCATTTTCATGTATATTTAAAAAAAGGGGGGTGACACTTAAAGGGTTAAATATGCTAAATTGTGAATGGATAATAAATATCTCAAACGGTTTTGCTATGGCGAGGGATTAAAGTAATGTCCAAAAAGGAAACACTAAAAATCTTCTAAAAATGTAATTATATACCATTTATTTCTATATAAAAGAATACAAATATCACAACTAAACCCATTTTATTCTGTTTTTGCAATTCAAGAAGAATGAAAAAGTTAAAACAGGCTATTTAGTGCTATTTGGTTCAACAAAAAAGCAAACATAGGGCTATACTGCCCTCTTGTGTCCAAAAGGACATCAAAATAGTCATTTATTAGGTATGTGTCTGAGGATATTTTCCCACCGGTTAATCGACGTGTGAAACGAGTGGGTGCTTTTAAATCGCTAATATAATAGTGAAAGAAAAATAATGATAATGTTGCACACACAAATCACACACATGTGGGAAAGAATGATGCTTTTAAACAACACTAAACCGCCATTAGGTGTCGCCAGGCATCCATCTTAATAAGCGAGTCATTGATTCATTCGTTCAAACGATTCGTTCGAATGAGTCGATCATGATTAAGACAGATGTTTATGGATTGATCATTCAATCTTTGAGTCAACCGATTCGTTAAAAATGCTGAATCGTTCAGTTATGAGAAAACACGTGATGCGTGATGGTTCTGCCGTGATCTTTGTTTAACTATTTTCGCTGCTGAAACAGAACAAAAACAGTCAACATTGCATCTAAAATGTAAGTGACTTAATTGTAACTGTTTATTAACCTGTTGTATGAAATCTAGGGGTGGGAGAAAAAATTTATTCTTAGATGCATCGCGATGCGGACGTGGACGATTCTGAATCGATTCACAAATGTCAAAAAATCGATTCTCTAAAAAAATATTTTTCTAATAACGTAATATTGACGGAAGGCAAAAGGCGGAACTCTAAGCGGACGTGCGTGCAGTCTGTGGCGCGCACATAACAGAGAAGTTTCTTCTGCTCACCAAGGCTGCATTTATTTGATTAAAAATACAAACAAAAACAGTAATATTGTAAAATATTATTCCAATTTAAAACAGCTGCTTTCTATTTTAATATATTTTAAACTGTTATTTATTCCTGTGATCAAAGCTGAGTTTTCAGCATCATTACTCCAGTCGTCACTGTCACATGATCCTTCAGAAATTATTCTAATATGATGATTGATACTCAAGAAACATTCATTATTATTTTAAATGTCGAAAACAGTTGTGTACAGTCTTTGATGAATAGAAAGTTCAAAAGAACAGCATTTATCTGAAATCTAAAGCTTTTGTAACGTTAAACACTACCGCTCAAAAGTTTTGGGTTAGTAATAATTAAAATTTTATTTTTGGGGGAAATAAATAAAATAAATCAGTACTTTTATTTATGAAGGATGAGTTAAACTGATCAACAGTTACAGTAAAGACATTTATAATGTTAAAAATATATATATTTGAAATATATGCTGTTCTTTTGAACTTTACATTCATCAAAGCATTTTGAAAAAAAAAATCTGTACACAACTGTTTTCAACATTGAAAATAATAATGAATATTTATTGAGCATCAATCATCATATTAGTATGATTTCTGAAGGATCATGTGACACTGAAGACTGGAGTAATGATGCTGAAAACTCAACTTTGATCACAGAAATGAATTACTATGTAAAATATTTAAAAATTGAAAACAGCTGTTTTAAATTGGAATAATATTTCACAATATTACTGTTTTTGTTTGTATTTTTAATCAATAAATGCAGCCTTGGTGAGCAGAAGAGACTTCTCCTAAAAACATTAAAAATCTTACTGACCCCAAACTTTTGAACAATAATATATATATATATATATATATATATATATATATATATATATATACATATATATGTATGTGTGTGTATGTATGTATGTATGTATGTATGTATGTATATATATATATATATATATATATATATATATATATATATATATATATATATATATATATATATATATATATATATATATATATATATATATATAAATATAGCTGCGAGCAGCGATGGAGGGCCCAAGCCGGCGGTACCGCCACCCCGGTGCCTTTAGGTAACTAAAGGCACCGGGGTTGCGGTGCCACCGGCTTGGGCCCGTAATCGCTGCTCGCAGCTATATTTATTCTTATTTTTCTGTCAACCTTTCGGGCACTTTTGTGGCCTTTAACATGCTCGAAAACTCTTGAAATTTTGCACACAGGTCAGAACCTGCGGCCATCAGGGCCGGGCTGAAGCTGGTACCCGGGCGTGGCAGGGGGGCTCAACAGCGCCCCCTTGAACGGGGTCCGAAAACTTGGTCCATAAATCAGACACGCTTGCATGTAATAATATGAAACTCAATACACATATAGATCTCATCGGGCCAAACAACTTTCGTACTTTTACTTTTTACGCCAGCCCAACAGGAAGTAGGCTATTATGGGTTGTTTAGAAACACATGCTGTGGAATTTAATGTTCTCCTCCTAGGGAATTCATCCATTCGCCTCCAAACTCAGTCAGCATGAAGTCAAGACACTGAGGATGCTAAATTGCGGACGGATTTTTGATATCTCGAACGGTTTGGCCGTGGCGAGGACACGAATTTATGGCGAATAATGGAAACAGGAAGTGTGTTATAACTTCTGCATACATTAACTGATCTTGATTAAACTTCAGCAGTGTGTTCGTTGAAAGAGGCCGATCACATGGATGTGACTATTGTGAGTCAAAGTTATAGCGCCACCAACTGGCAGCAGGAAGTGTGTCCCTTTCAAAATGCTTTGAAATCACCCTCTTATTTTTACCCGATTTGCTTCAAACTTTGTGTATAATGTAAACACACAGCAGATGTAGACCTGTGAAAGGATTTTTGATATCTTTAATACTGTTGCCATGGCAACGCTTCAAACTTTAATATTCTTTTTTGATGCTTTTGAGACTCTTAACATACTTGAAATTGGATGAAACTCGACAGACACATCACACTTATTAGCCCGTAGACTTGTGCAAAGTTTCAGAAATGGGCGTGGTGAGGGGCTCAGTAGCGCCACCTTTAGTCATAAGTGGGGGGGTTAGTTTTATCAACAGCAACAAAACTTGGTATGTGTATTGTTCTCATCAAGACGGACAACTTTCTAATTTACATTAATGATCTCCGACCAAAAGGAAGAGAGATATTTTGGTTTGAATGTGGATTTTCTGAAGAATTTTCTCTCCCTCTCTCTGTGTCTCAGTGTGTGTGAGGGGAGGGGGGGATTTGACTATTGCTTTTATATTGTTAATCAAGGTTTCAGGGGCTTTTGGGGTCCTTAACGTGCTCAAAAACTCTTGAAACTTTGTACACAAGTCAGAACCCCCTGCCATCAGGGACGGGCTGAAGCTGGTACCCGGGCGTGGCAGGGGGGCTCAACAGCGCCCCCTTGAATGGTGTCCCAAAACTTGGTCCATAGATCAAACATGCTTGCATGAATTAATATGAAACTCGGTACACATATAGATCTCATCGGGCCGAACAACTTTCCCCGGTCAAGTTTTACACCAGCCCAACAGGAAGTCGGCTATTATGGGTTGTTTGGAAAACGCTTGCTGTGGAATGCGAAGTACTCCTCCTAGAGAATTCATCCAATCCCCACCAAACTCGGTGTGCATGAAGTCAAGACATTGAGGATTCTAAATTGCGGACGGATTTTTGATATCTCGAACGGTTTGGCCGTGGCGAGGAAAATAATTTATGGCGAGAAAAGAGAAACACGAAGTGGAATAACTTATGCATACATTAACTGATCTTGATGAAACTTCAGCAGTGTGTTCGTGGTAAGAGGCCGATCAGATGGATGTAACTATTGTGAGTCAAAGTTATAGCGCCACCAACTGGCAGCAGGAAGTGTGTCACTTTCAACATGCTTTTGACAAAAGTGGGGGGGGGGTTAGTTTTAACTACAGTAAAAAAAAAAAGTTTGTATATTGTACTCATCAAGCCGGACAACTTTCTAATTTACATTCATTAGCCACGGCCATCTGGAAGTCAGATATTTTGGTCTGAATGTGGATTTTTTGGATATTTCAGACTCTGAGTTTTTAGTTACTCCTCCTTATACATAGGGCTATACTGCCCTCTTGTGTTCAAAATCAGGTAGGCCTATTGTATCTATATAAAAATATACTAGGTAATATGTGACTTTGAGAATATTTTACCACCGGTTAATCGACGTGTGACACCGCTGGGGGCTTTTGAATCGCCAACTTAAAAACGAAAGTAAAATATGTTCGTCCGCACTGACATTGATAGTGGTTGAGCAAGCATTTCAAATGAATTCCTATGGAAGTAGGAATTAACTGAAAAACATTCCTCGCTCGTTCCTCGCCGTGGACGCGCACCGTTATGAATGCCCGTGCAGCCGTGAGCATTTTAGTTTAATTTTAAAATTAGCGCCTTTCGGGGGTGGATTGCTTGAAATTATTTTACAAAAGCACAATGTTGTGTTTTATTGCGACTGTACACAAATATAAGTTAACACTTTGCAGTTTGAATGTCGTCCTGTATAATGACGGAGTATGTTTTTATGTGTCCACTGTTCAAACGCGCCCACGCCACACACACACACGGTTTACTATCTTTGTAGGGACTCTCCATAGCCTTATTTTTTTTTATACTGCATAAACTGTATATGCTATCTCCTCACACTAACCTTACCCCTAAACCTACCTATCACAGAAAACTTTCTGCATTTTTACATTTCCAAAAAAACTCATTCTGTATGATTTATAAGCTTGTTTACCCATGGGGACCTCTAGTTAGGTCCCCACTGTGACACGAGTCCCCATGAGTCTGTATGCATTCAGGTTGAAGTCCCCACCGGGATAGAAAAACATGAACACACTTACACACATTCCAGCATTGTAATCTTGACATCGCAGCCTGTTCATTATGGCCTTCATAAAATATAATAATAAAATAGTCAACCTAACATATAACAATTTAACTGCTCTAAATAGTCAGTAGTACAATTCATACATTCACAGTAAGCACCGCTCCACTGTGGTGTTTCCAAGCACATTTTTGCGCTTGTGAAGAGGATGATTTTTTCCATCGATATTGGAACACGAGTGAAGAACAAAGCCTATAATAAAGAATAGTTTAGCATCCAAATACATCGCAAATGTTGAAACATTTTGATTTGTGTATCATAAAATCAGAATAAGGTAAGTCAAGCAATATTTTTGGTCTTTTATAAATACATATACATATATATATATATAATATATATATATATATATATATATATATATATATATATATAAATATATAAATATAGCTGCGAGCAGCGATGAAGGGCCAAAGCTGGCGGTACTGCCACCCCGGTGCCTTTAGGTAACTAAAGGCACCGGGGTTGCGGTGCCACCGGCTTGGGCCCGTAATCGCTGCTCGCAGCTATATTTAGGGCCCAAGCCCTGAAAGGGCGAAGGCCCTATTGTTTTCGGTAGGATTATTAGGGCCCAAGCCCTGAAAGGGCGAAGGCCCTATTGTTTTCGGTAGGATTATTTATTAGGGCCCGAGCACCGATGGTGTGAGGACCCTCTTGGAATTGCTCTGTTTATTATTATTATTATTATTATTATTAGGGCCCAAGCCCTGAAAGGGCGAAGGCCCTATTGTTTTCGGTAGGATTATTTATTATTATTATTATTAGGGCCCGAGCACCGATGGTGTGAGGACCCTCTTGGAATTGCTCTGTTTATTATTATTATTATTATTAGGGCCCGAGCACCGATGGTGTGAGGACCCTCTTGGAATTGCTCTGTTTATTATTATTATTATTAGGGCCCGAGCACCGATGGTGTGAGGACCCTCTTGGAATTGCTCTGTTTATTATTAGGGCCCAAGCCCTGAAAGGGCGAAGGCCCTATTGTTTCCGGTAGGATTATTAGGGCCCAAGCCCTGAAAGGGCGAAGGCCCTATTGTTTTCGGTAGGATTATTGTTTATTATTATTATTATTATTATTTTTTTCTACTTCTCGGGCACTTTTGGGGCCCTTAACATGCTCAAAAACTCTTGAAATTTTGCACACACGTCAGAACCCGCGGCCATCAGGGCCGGACTGAAGCTGGTACCCGGGCGTGGCAAGGGGGCTCGACAGCGCCCCCTGCAATGGTGTCTGAAAACTTGGTCCATAAATCAAACACGCTTGCATGTAATAATATGAAACTCAGTACACATATAGATCTCATCGGGCCGAACAACTTTCGTGCTCTAAGTTTTACACCAGCCCAACAGGAAGTCGGATATTATACGTTGTTTGGAAAACGCATATAATGGAATGTGAAATACTCCTCCTAGGGAATTCATCCGATCACCACCAAACTCGGTGTGAATGAAGTCAAGACATTGAGGATGCTAAATTGCGAACGGATTTTTGATATCTCGAACGGTTTGGCCGTGGCGAGGAAACGAATTTATGGCGAATAATGGGACACAGGACGTGTGTTATAACTTCTGCATACATTAACTGATCTTGATGAAACTTCAGCAGTGTGTTCGTTGTAAGAGGCCGATCACATGGATGTGACTATTGTGAGTCAAAGTTATAGCGCCACCAACTGGCAACAGAAAATGTGTCACTTTCAAAATGCTTTGAAATCACCCTCTTATTTTTACCCGATTTGCTTAAAACTTTATGTGTATAATGTAGACACACGGCAGATGTAGACCTGTGAAAGGATTATTTATATCTTAGATACTGTTGCCGTGGCAACGCATCAAACTTTAATATTCTTTTCGGATGCTTTTGAGACTCTTAACATACTTGAAATTGGATGAAACTCGACAGACACATCACATTTATTATCCAGTAGACATGTGCAAAGTTTCAGAAACGGGCGTGGTGAGGGGCTCAGTAGCGCCACCTTTAGTCAAAAATGGGGGCTTAGTTTTAAGAAGAGTCACAAAAATCGTTATGTATATTGTTCTCATCAAGCCGGACAACTTTCTAATTTATAGTCATAAGCTGTGACCAACAGGAAGTGAGATATTTTGGTTTGAATGTGATTTTTTGGAGAATTCTCTCCCTCTCTCTCTCTGCCTCTGCGTCTCTGTGTGTGTGAGGGGTGGGGGGATTTGTCTTTTGAGTGAGATTTGTTTAAAATTCCTGTTTTTCAAGGTTTCAGGGGCTTTTGGGGCCTTTAACGTGCTCAAAAACTCTTGAAACTTTGCACACAGGTCAGAACCCGCGGCCATCAGGGCCGGGCTGAAGCTGGTACCCGGGCGTGGCAGGGGGGCTCAACAGCGCCCCCTGGAACGGGATCCGAACACTTGTCCATAAATCAAACACACTTGCATGTAATGATATGAAACTCGGTACACATATAGATCTCATCGGGCCGAACAACTTTCATGCTCTAAATTTTACGCCAGCCCAACAGGAAGTCGGCAATTATGGGTTGTTTGGAGAACGCTTGCTGTGGAATTTGAAACACTTCTCCTAGAGAATTAATTAAATCGCCACCAAACTCGGTGTGCATGAAGTCAAGACATTGAGGATGCTAAATTGCGGACGGATTTTTGATATCTCAAATGGTTTGGCCGTGGCGAGGACACGAATTTATGGCGAGAAAAGAGAAACACGAAGTGTTATAACTTCTGCACACATTAACTGATCTTGATGAAACTTCAGCAGTGTGTTCGTGGTAAGAGGCCGATCAGATGGATGTGACTATTGTGGGTCAAAGTTATAGCGCCACCAACTGGCAGCAGGAAGTGTGTCACTTTCAAAATGTTTTTGACAAAAGTGGGGGGGTTAGTTTTACCCACAATTACAAAAATCAGTACGTATATTGGTCTCATCGAGCCGGACAACTTTCTAATTTACAGGCATTAGCTGCAACCAACAGGAAGTCAGATATTTTGGTCTGAATATGGATTTTTTGTTAAATCAGCCTCTGAGTTTTTAGTTACTCCTCCTAAAAGGTTTATTTTATTCCCACCAAACTTTTTCAACATGATAAAAATATATTAATGATGCTAAATTGTAAAAAGATATTGAATATCTCAAACGGTTTTGCTATGGCGAGGGATTAAATTAATGTCAAAAAGGAAGCAGGAAACATCTCATAACTTCTAAAAATGTAATTATACACCATTTATTTTTATATAAAATTATACAAATATTAGAACTAAACCTATTTTATTCTGTTTTTGCAATTCAAGAAGTATGAAAAAGTTAAAAACAGGCTATTAGTGCTATTTGGTTCAACAAAAAAGCAAACATAGGGCTATACTGCCCTCTTGTGTCCAAAAGGATATCAAAATAGTATATAAAACGTTTTACTAGGTAGGCCTATTGTATTTAAATATAAATTTATTAGGTATATGACTGTAAGGATATTTTCCCATCGGTTAATCGACGTGTGACACGAGCGGGTGCTTTTAAATCGCTAATATAAAAGTGAAAGTAAAAAACGGACGTCCGCACGGACATTGATAATGGTGCACGTTGGAAAAAATGATACTTTTAAACATAACACTAAACCGCTATTAGGTGTCGCCAGGCGACCATCTTAATGAGCGAGTCATTGATTCATTCGTTCAAACGATTCGTTCCAATGACTGAGTCATTCATGATTGAGACAGATGTTTATGGATTGACCATTGAATCTTTAAGTCAACCGATTCGTTTCAAAAAGCTGAATCATTCAGTAATGAGAAAACAAGTTGCTGTGAGATGCGCAGTGGTTCTGCTGTGATCTTTGTTTAACTATTTTTGCTGCTGAAACAGAAAAAAAACAGTCAATATTGCATCTAAAATGTAAGTGACTTAATTGTAACTGTTTATTAACCTGTTGTATGAAATCAATGTCACAGTTTCAATCGTGATTGTATTCAGGAAATAGTTGCCTACTCGTCAAGTGAGGTTGCTTAACTCTATCATATGTTATAAAATATATAAAAACTCCATATTTGTAATTTTTATAGTCAGTATGTTGTTAACTGGTTTGCTTTTTTGTGTGCTGCGCTCATTTGTTTACAATTCTCCTGGAGAAGCAGCATGAGCCTCAGCAGTGCAACCTTGTTACCATTGATCAGTAATACATTCATATTTAACTGCTGATTGCAACTTAAAATGAATGTAATGAAATTAGAATAATCTCTCGTTTTAGTGACTCCCAAGTTATTTTTTTGTTATTGACGTTCTAATCAGGCTATACTCTGGTCGGGCAAGTAAAATTTTCTTTCAGGTAGGCCTATTGTATTTATATATAAATATATTAGGGATGTGACTGTGATAAAATTTTCCCACCGGTTAATCGACGTGTGACACCGCTGAGGGCTTTTAAATCGCTAACTATAGTATACTATATACTAGTAAAATACAGACGTCCGCACAGACATTGATAATGGTGCGGAGTAGAGCGAGCATTTTCAATGTATTCCTATGGATGTAGGAATTAACTAAAACATTTTATTTATGTTTTTGTGTCCACTGTTCAACCGCAACCGCGTCACACACACACACACACATTCCAGAATTGCAATCTTGACATCGCAGCCTGTTCATTATAGCCCTAATACAATATAAAATTAAAAATAGTCAACCTAACATAAACGAATTACACTGCTCTGTTTAAATAGTCAGTAGTACAATTTGTACCATTCACAGAAAGCAAAGCTCCACTGTGATGTTTCCAAGCACATTTTTGCGCGTGTGAAGAGGATGATTTTTTCCATCGATATTGGAACACGAGTGAAGTACAAAGCCTATAATAAAGAATAGTTTAGCATCCAAATACATCGCAAATATTGAAACATTTTGATTCTAATGAGAGGGTTACGTGAGACCAACACTGCTTACTTTCGTTTTTATTTTGACATTAAATTTAAAGGATTTGTTGTGGAATATTTTGAGTGTATCATAAAATCAGAATAAGGTAAGACAAGTAATATTTTCTGTCTTATATATATATATATACACGTGTATATATATATATATATACGTGTGTATATATATATATATATATATATATATATGTATATGTGTGTGTGTGTGTGTGTGTGTATATATATATATATATATATATATATATATAAATATAAATATAGCTGCGAGCAGCGATGGAGGGCCAAAGCCCGCGGCACCGCCATCCCCGGTGCCTTTAGGTAACTAAAGGCTCCGGGGTTGCGGTGCCACCGGCTTGGGCCCGTAATCGCTGCTCGCAGCTATATTTATTATTATTATTATTATTATCATTATTATTATTATTTTTCTGTCAAACTTTCGGGCACTTTTGAGACCCTTAACGTGCTCGAAAACTCTTGAAACTTTGCACACGGGTCAGAACCCGTGGCCATCAGGGCTGGGCTGAAGCTGGTACCCGGGCGTGGCAGGGTGGCTCGACAGCGCCCCCTTGAACGGGGTCCGAAAACTTGGTCCATAAATCAGACACGCTTGCATGTAATAATATGAAACTCGGTACACATATAGATCTCATCGGGCCGAACAACTTTCGTACTTTTACTTTTTACGCCAGCCCAACAGGAAGTCGGCTATTATGGGTTGTTTTGAAACGCATGCTGTGGAATTTAATGTACTCCTCCTAGAGAATTCATCCAATCGCCTCCAAACTCGGTCAGCATGAAGTCAAGACATTGAGGATGCTAAATTGCGGACGGATTTTTGATATCTCGAACGGTTTGGCCGTGGCAAGGAAACGAATTTATGGCGAATAAGGGACACAGGAAGTGTGTTATAACTTCAGCATACATTATCTGATCTTGATGAAACTTCAGCAGTGTGTTCGTTTTCAGAGGCCGAACACAAGGATGTGATTATTGTGAGTCAAAGTTATAGCGCCACCAACTGGCAGCAGGAAGTGTGGCACTTTCAAAATGCTTTGAAATCACTCTCTTATTTTTACCTGATTTGCTTCAAACTTTATGTGTATGATGTAGACACACGGCAGATGTAGACCTGTGAAAGGATTATTGATATCTTAGATACTGTTGCCATGGCAACGCATCAAACTTTAATATTCTTTTTTGATGCTTTTGAGACTCTTAACATACTTGAAATTGCATGAAACTCGACAGACACATCACACTTATTATCCAGTAGACATGGGCAAAGTTTCAGAAACGGGCGTGGTGAGGGGCTCAGTAGCGCCACCTTTAGTCAAAAATGGGGGCTTAGTTTTACCTAGAATCACAAAACTTGGTATGTATATTGTTCTTATCGAGCCGGACAACTTTCTAATTTACACTTATTAGCTCAAAGCAACAGAAAGTCAGATATTTTGGTTTGAATGTGATTTTTGGAGAAATTTCTCTCTCTCTCTGTCTCTGAGTGTGTGAGGGGTGGGGGTGATTTGTCAGTTGAGTGAGATTTACTTTTTCATTTGTTTTTCAAGGTTTCTGGGGCTTTTGGGTCCCTAAACGTGCTCGAAAACTCTTGAAACTTTGCACACAGGTCAGAACCCGCGGCCATCAGGGCGGGGCTGAATCTGGTAGCCGGGCGTGGCAGGGGGGCTCAACAGCGCCCCCTTGAACGGGGTTCTAAAACTTGGTCCATATATCAAACACGCTTGCATGAATTAATTTGAAACTCGGTACACATATAGATCTCATCGGGCCGAACAACTTTCGTGCTCTAAGTTTTACGCCAGCCCAACAGGAAGTCGGCTATTTAGGGTTGTTTGGAAACGCTTGCTGTGGAATTTAATGTACTCCTCCTAGGAAATACATCGATTCGCCTCCAAACTCGGTCAGCGTGAAGTCAAGACATTGATGATGCTAAATTGCGGACGGATTTTTGATATCTCGAACGGTTTGGCTGTGGCGAGGAAACGAATTAATGGCGAGAAAAGAGAAAAACGAAGTGTTATAACTAATGCATACATTAACTGATCTTGATGAAACTTCAGCAGTTTGTTCATGGTAAGAGGCCGATCAGATGGATGTAACTATTGTGTGTCAAAGTTATAGCGCCACCAACTGGCAGCAGGAAATGTGTCACTTTCAAAATGCTTTTGACAAAAGTTGGGGGGGTTGTTTTACCTACAGTAGCACAACTCAGTACGTATGTTGATCTCATTGACCCGGACAACTTTCTAATTTAAAGTCATTAGCTCCGACCATCAGGAAGTCAGATATTTTGGTTTGAATGTGGATTTTTTGCAAAATCAGCCTCCAAAAAGCACTAAAAGCCTCAAATCTTCTAAAAATGTAATTTTATACCATTTATTTCTATATAAAAGTATACAAATATCACAACTAAACCCATTTTATTCTGTTTTTAAAAAGAATTTTATTCTAATTTTATTCTAAATTTTAAAACAGTAAAGTTAAAAAGAAAAATCAAGTCATACATAGGGCTATACTGCCCTCTTGTGTCCAAAAGGACATCAAAATAATATATAAAACTTTTTACCAGCTAGGCCAATAATGTATTTAAATATACATTTATTAGGTATGTGTCTGAGGATATTTTCCCACCGGTTAATCGACGTGTGTGACACGAGCGGGTGCTTTTGTATCGCTAATATAAAAGTGAAAGAAAAATACGGACGTCCGCACGGACATTTATAATGGTGCACACACAAATCACACACACGTTGGAAAGAATTATGCTTTTAAACAACACTAAACCGCCATTAGATGTCGCCAAGTGACCGTCTTAATGAGCGAGTCATTGATTCATTCGTTCAAATGATTCGTAATCCATAACATACAGATCCATAAACATGGATCCATAAACATCCAATCCATAAACATAAACAGATGTTTATGGATTGATCATTCAATCTTTGAGTCAACCAATTCGTTCAAAATGCTGAATCATTCAGTTATGAGAAAACACGTTCCTGTGAGATGCGTTCTTCTGTGATCTTTGTTTAACTATTTCCGCTGCTGAAACAGAACAAAAACAGTCAATATTGCATCTAAAATGTAAATGACTTCATTTTAACTGTTAATAACCTGTTGTATGAAATCAATGTCACAGTTTCAATAGTGATTGTATTCAGGAAAAGTTAGGTACGGAGAGCGAGCGATTTCAACGAAATCAGAACTAAACCCATTTTATTCTTTTATTATTATTATTATTCAATTTAAGAATTATGTTTGAGTTTAAAAAAAGCCAGAATGTTTTAGTCCAAAAAATAAATAAATCATGGAATGGATTACTTGAAATTAATTTTTTTTATTATATTTATTTTTTCGTTTTGGCTTTGTTTATAGTTTATTTAAAATTTTTTATTCTTGTTCCGTTCTGAATATCATTACATTTAAAGGATTTGTTGTGGAATATTTTGAGTGTATCATAAAATCAGAATAATTCTCTCGATTTAGTGATCCCCTACTTATTATTTTATTTTATTTTTTTCTTTGTTCTAATTAGGTCAGGCAAGTAAAATTATCTGTGTCTTGTCCCTTAAATTTATTTATATATATATATGTATGTATGTATGTGTGTGTGTGTATATATATATATATATATATATATATATATATATATATATATGTGTGTGTGTGTGTGTGTGTATATATATATATAAATATAGCTGCGAGCAGCGATGGAGGGCCAAAGCCGCCGGCACCGCCACCCTGGCACCAGGATTGCGGTGCCACCGGCTTGGGCCCGTAATCGCTGCTCGCAGCTATATTTAGGGCCCAAGCCCTGAAAGGGCGAAGGCCCTATTGTTTTCGGTAGGATTATTGTTTATTATTATTATTATTATTATTTTTTTCTACTTCTCGGGCACTTTTGGGGCCCTTAACATGCTCAAAAACTCTTGAAATTTTGCACACACGTCAGAACCTGCGGCCATCAGGGCCGGACTGAAGCTGGTACCCGGGCGTGGCACGGGGGCTCGACAGCGCCCCCTGGAATTATGTCGGAAAAATTGGTCCATAAATCAAACACGCTTGCATGTAATAATATGAAACTCAGTACACATATAGATCTCATCGGGCCGAACAACTTTCGTGCTCTAAGTTTTACACCAGCCCAACAGGAAGTCGGTTATTATACGTTGTTTGGAAAATGCATACAATGGAATGTGAAATACTCCTCCTAGGGAATTCATCCGATCGCCACCAAACTAGGTGTGAATGAAGTCAAGACATTGAGGATGCTAAATTGCGAACGGATTTTTGATATCTCGAACGGTTTGGCCGTGGCGAGGAAACGAATTTATGGCGAATAATGGGACACAGGAAGTGTGTTATAACTTCTGCATACATTAACTGATCTTGATGAAACTTCAGCAGTGTGTTCGTTGTAAGAGGCCGAACACAAGGATGTGACTATTGTGAGTCAAAGTTATAGCGCCACCAACTGGCAGCAGGAAGTGTGTCACTTTCAAAATGCTTTGAAATCACTCTCTTATTTTTACCCGATTTGCTTCAAACTTTATGTGTATAATGTAGACACACGGCAGATAAAGACCTGTGAAAGGATTATTGATATCTTAGATACTGTTGCCATGGCAACGCATCAAACTTTATTATTCTTTTTTGATGCTTTTGAGACTCTTAACATACTTGAAATTGCATGAAACTCAACAGACACATCACACTTATTAGCCAGTAGACATGTGCAAAGTTTCAAAAACGGGCGTGGTGGAATGGCTCAGTAGCGCCACCTTTAGTCAAAAATGGGGCCTTAGTTTTTCCTAGAATCACAAAAATCGGTATGTATATTGTTCTCATCGAGCCGGACAACTTTCTAATTTACACTTAATAGCTCAAAGCAACAGAAAGTCAGATATTTTGGTTTGAATGTGATTTTTTGGAGAATTTTCTCTCTCTCTCTCTGTCTCTGAGTGTGTGAGGGGTGGGGGTGATTTGTCAGTTGAGTGAGATTTACTTTTTCATTTGTTTTTCAAGGTTTCTGGGGCTTTTGGGTCCCTAAACGTGCTCGAAAACTCTTGAAACTTTGCACACAGGTCAGAACCCGCGGCCATCAGGGCGGGGCTGAATCTGGTAGCCGGGCGTGGCAGGGGGGCTCGACAGCGCCCCCTTGAACGGGGTTCTAAAACTTGGTCCATATATCAAACAAACTTGCATGAATTAATTTGAAACTCGGTACACATATAGATCTCATCGGGCCGAACAACTTTCGTGCTCTAAGTTTTACGCCAGCCCAACAGGAAGTCGGCTATTATGGGTTGTTTGGAAACGCTTGCTGTGGAATTTAATGTACTCCTCCTAGGAAATACATCGATTCGCCTCCAAACTCGGTCAGCGTGAAGTCAAGGCATTGAGGATGCTAAATTGCGGACGGATCTTTGATATCTTGAACGGTTTGGCCGTGGCGAGGAAATGAATTTATGGCGAGAAAAGAGAGACACGAAGTGTTTTAACTTCTGCATACATTAACTGATCTTGATGAAACTTCAGCAGTGTGTTTGTGATAAGAGGCCGATCAGATGGATGTAACTATTGTGAGTCAAAGTTATAGCGCCACCAACTGGCAGCAGGAAGTGTGTCACTTTCAACATGCTTTTGACAAAAGTGGGGGGGTTAGTTTTAACTACAGTAAAGAAAAAATAGTTTGTATATTGTTCTCATCAAGCTGGACAACTTTCTAATTTACATTCAATAGCTCTGGCCATCAGGAAGTCAGATATTTTGGTCTGAATGTGATTTTTTTTTGCTAAATCAGCCTCTGAATTTTTAGCCACTCCTCTTAAACTATTTATTTTATTCGTACCAAACTTTTTCAACATGATGAAACTACATTAAATATGCTAAATTGTGAATGGATAATAAATATCTTAAACGGTTTTGCTATGGCGAGGGATTAAATAATGTCCAAAAAGGAAACACTAAAAATCTTCTAAAAATGTAATTATATACCATTTATTTCTATATAAAAGAATACAAATATCACAACTAAACCCATTTTATTCTGTTTTTGCAATTCAAGAAGAATGAAAAAGTTAAAACAGGCTATTTAGTGCTATTTGGTTCAACAAAAAAGCAAACATATAGGGCTATACTGCCCTCTTGTGTCCAAAAGGACATCAAAATAGTATATAAAACTTTTAACCAGGTAGGCCAATATTGTATTTAAATATACATTTATTAGGTATGTGTCTGAGGATATTTTCCCACCGGTTAATCGACGTGTGACACGAGTGGGTGCTTTTAAATCGCTAATATAATAGTGAAAGAAAAATAATGATAATGTTGCACACACAAATCACACACATGTGGGAAAGAATAAACAACACTAAACCGCCATTAGGTGTCGCCAGGCATCCATCTTAATAAGCGAGTCATTGATTCATTCGTTCAAACGATTCGTTCGAATGAGTCGATCATGATTAAGACAGATGTTTATGGATTGATCATTCAATCTTTGAGTCAACCGATTCGTTAAAAATGCTGAATCGTTCAGTTATGAGAAAACACGTGATAAGTGATGGTTCTGCCGTGATCTTTGTTTAACTATTTTCGCTGCTGAAACAGAACAAAAACAGTCAACATTGCATCTAAAATGTAAGTGACTTAATTGTAACTGTTTATTTGTATGAAATCTAGGGGTGGGAGAAAAAAATTATTCTTAGATGCATCGCGATGCGGACGTGGACGATTCTGAATCGATTCACAAATGTCAAAAAATCGATTCTCTAAAAAAATATTTTTCTAATAACGTAATATTGACGGAAGGCAAAAGGCGGAACTCTAAGCGGACGTGCGTGCAGTCTGTGGCGCGCACATAACAGAGAAGTTTCTTCTGCTCACCAAGGCTGCATATATTTGATTAAAAATACAAACAAAAACAGTAATATTGTAAAATATTATTCCAATTTAAAACAGCTGCTTTCTATTTTAATATATTTTAAACTGTTATTTATTCCTGTGATCAAAGCTGAGTTTTCAGCATCATTACTCCAGTCGTCACTGTCACATGATCCTTCAGAAATTATTCTAATATGATGATTGATACTCAAGAAACATTCATTATTATTTTAAATGTCGAAAACAGTTGTGTACAGTCTTTGATGAATAGAAAGTTCAAAAGAACAGCATTTATCTGAAATCTAAAGCTTTTGTAACGTTAAACACTACCGCTCAAAAGTTTTGGGTTAGTAATAATTAAAATTTTATTTTTGGGGTAAATAAATAAAATAAATCAGTACTTTTATTTATGAAGGATGAGTTAAACTGATCAACAGTTACAGTAAAGACATTTATAATGTTAAAAATATATATATTTGAAATATATGCTGTTCTTTTGAACTAACATTCATCAAAGCATTTTGAAAAAAAAAATCTGTACACAACTTTTTTTAACATTGAAAATAATAATGAATATTTATTGAGCATCAATCATCATATTAGTATGATTTCTGAAGGATCATGTGACACTGAAGACTGGAGTAATGATGCTGAAAACTCAACTTTGATCACAGAAATGAATTACTATGTAAAATATTTAAAAATTGAAAACAGCTGTTTTAAATTGGAATAATATTTCACAATATTACTGTTTTTGTTTGTATTTTTAATCAATAAATGCAGCCTTGGTGAGCAGAAGAGACTTCTCCTAAAAACATTAAAAATCTTACTGACCCCAAACTTTTGAACAATAATTTATATATATATATATATATATATATGTATGTGTGTGTATATATATATATATATATATATATATATATATATATATATAAATATAGCTGCGAGCAGCGATGGAGGGCCCAAGCCGGCGGTACCGCCACCCCGGTGCCTTTAGGTAACTAAAGGCACCGGGGTTGCGGTGCCACCGGCTTGGGCCCGTAATCGCTGCTCGCAGCTATATTTATATATATATATATATATATATATATATATATATATATATATATATACACACACATACATATATATATATATATATATATATATTTATTATTATTTTGTCAACCTTTCGGGCACTTTTGGGGCCCTTAACATGCTCGAAAACTCTTGAAATTTTGCACACAGGTCAGAACCCGCGGCCATCAGGGCCGGGCTGAAGCTGGTACCCGGGCGTGGCAGGGGGCCTCGACAGCGCCCCCTGGAACGGGATCCGAACACTTGTCCATAAATCAGACACGCTTGCATGTAATAATATGAAACTCGGTACACATATAGACCTCATCGGGCTGAACAACTTTCGTGCTCTAAGTTTTACGCCAGACCAACAGGAAGTCAGCTATTATGGGTTGTTTGGAAACGCATGCTGTGGAATTTGATGTACTCCTCCTAGGAAATTCATCCATTCGCCTCCAAACTCGGTCGGCATGAAGTCAAGACATTGAGGATGCTAAATTGCGGACGGATTTTTGATATCTCGAACGGTTTGGCCGTGGCAAGGAAACGAATTTATGGCGAATAATTCAAACAGGAAGTGTGTTATAACTTCTGCATACATTAACTGATCTTGATGAAACTTCAGCAGTGTGTTAATTGTAAGAGGCCGATCACATGGATGTGACATTTGTGAGTCAAAGTTATAGCGCCACCAACTGGCAACAGGAAGTGTGTCACTTTCAAAATGCTTTGAAATCACCCTCTTATTTTTACCCGATTTGCTTAAAACTTTGTGTATAATGTAGACACACGGCAGATGTAGACCTGTGAAAGGATTATTGATATCTTAGATACTGTTGCCGTGGCAACGCATTAAACTTTAATATTCTTTTCGGATGCTTTTGAGACTCTTCACATGCTTGAAAATGCATGAAACTCGACAGACACATCACATTTATTATCCAGTAGACATGTGCAAAGTTTCAGAAACGGGCGTGGTGAAATGGCTCAGTAGCGCCACCTTTAGTCAAAAATGGGGGCTTAGTTTTTCCTAGAATCACAAAACTTGGTAGGTGTATTGTTCTCATCAAGCCGGACAACTTTCTAATTGACAGTTATTAGCTACGACAAACAGGGTGTCAGATATTTTGGTCTGAATATGGATTTTT
>NC_137142.1:10139735-10144735 GCF_949319135.1 Squalius cephalus
AAGGTCTGACCAACAGGAAGTGAGATATTTTGGTTTCAATGTGATTTTTTGGAGAAGTCTCTCTCTCTCTCTGTATCTGTATCTCAGTATGTGTGTGTGGGGTGTGGGGGATTTGTCTGTTAGGAGAGATTTGATTTTCTAATTGTTTTTCAAGGTTTCAGGGGCTTTTGGGGCCCTTAACGTGCTCGAAAACTCTTGAAACTTTGCACACAGGTCAGAACCTGCGGCCTTCAGGGTCGGGCTGAAGCTGGTACCTGGGCGTGGCAACAGCGCCCCCTTGAATGGGGTCTGAAAACTTGGTCCATAGATCAAACTAGCTTGCATGAATTAATATGAAACTCGGTACACATATAGATCTCATCGGGCCGAACAACTTTCGCACTCTTAAAGTGTAAGTTGCAGGTTAAATTTTTCACGAAGATAATGCATTGTGTTTATTAAACATAAAGATAAGAACCGCCCACCATTGTTTTTTATAGCAAAATGCTGATATAATATGAAAAGTTGGCACTTTTAACAGTGGTTTTAACCGCTCCCGCTCCCTTCCACTAGATGGGGCGTGACGTCATAAGAGGAACTCACTAGTAGAGTCACCGTACGCTAGCAGCTATAGATGCCTTACATAACTTCAGAAAAGTTGGTTGTATGTTTTATTTGATAAAAAAAATATGGATAAAATAACTCCATTGTAAACATACTCGTGTGTGCTGACTTCAAGGGGACCGTGATCCTGCCTGAAATGAGAATAAGCTATTCGCAAAACAAACGGGTTCAGGCACGTCAGATCAGCCGGTCGCAGGTCGAGCTGTTCCACTAAACTCCAAAACGCGTTCACCTCACGGCAGCACATACTCTCCACTGCTGATTCAACTGGGTGGCATAGCCCACACAAACACAGTGATGGGGATCTCTCTTTTTCTTTTCTGACAATAAACATCGCTAATTAAATCGTGAGAAATTGATAACGCGTGGATTGAGGAAGGGTATTACATGACGTTTGAGGCGTCGATGAGACTATTGATGCCTGTGCAGTGTGTGCATCTCTAACGTTACAGCTCTGATTTGGACAGACTTACTGTAAGTAAATAATGTCTTCAGTCGTTGTCCCTCCTTGCTATTCTACATGACGGCAATATTTTGAAAAGACTTGAAAAGGCTTGTTCCGTTATATTATCCGGGTTAAGTTTGCACCAGGCTAGACTAGCTCTAACGTAGCTAACGTTACTCACCAGGACACCTGGCCAACCCTCCACTAATTCTCCTCACACCAAGCATTAATAACTCTTTGAGTGCCATGGCTCCCCTCTCTCACGCCTGACCGGTTAAAAATTGTAGGGCTGTGGTCCATAAAGAATTTGATGGTTTCCCACATCCTCAGTCGTTCTCCAAATAGCCATAATACAGTAGGAATCTAGCAGAGTATGGGTTGCGAGTTCCTCTTGTGACGTCATCACCCAGTAACTGAAAAAAACACGCTACCTTTGAAGAAACCCCAATAAATGTTATTTTAACGCATTTTAAGACAGAAATAATTAATTATCTACATATAGAGCACTTTAATTTACACATTAATTGGCTGTGGTGGTTAACCTGCAACTTACACTTTAAGTTATATGCCAGCCCAACAGGAAGTCAGCTATTATGGGTTGTTTGGAGAACGCTTGCTGTGGAATTTGAAACACTCCTCCTAGAGAATTAATTAAATCGCAACCAAACTCGGTGTGCATGAAGTCGAGACATTGAGGATGCTAAATTGCAGACGGATTTTTGATATCTCGAACGGTTTGGTCGTGGCGAGGAAACGAATTTATGGCGAGAAATGAACTGATCTTGATAGAACTTCAGCAGTGTGTTGGTGGTAAGAGGCCGATCAGATGGATGTAACTATTGTGAGTCAAAGTTATAGCGCCACCAACTGGTAGCAGGAAGTGTGTCACTTTCAAAATGTTTTTGACAAAAGTGGGGGGTTAGGTTTACCCACAATTACAAAAATCAGTAAGTATATTGGTCTCATCGAGCCGGACAACTTTCTAATTTACAGTCATTAGCTCTGACCAACAGGAAGTAAGATATTTTTGTTTTGAATGTGGATTTATTTGCAAATTCAGCCTCTGCATTTTTACCCACTCCTGCTAAGTGGTTTATTTTATTCACACCAAACTTTTTCAACATGATGAAAATACATTAAAGATGCTAAATTGTGAACGGATATTGAATATCTCAAACGGTTTTGCTATGGCGAGGGATTAAAGTAATGTACAAAAAGGAAACACTAAAAGCCTCATATCTTCAAAAATGTAATTATACACCATTTATTTCTATATAAATGTATACAAATATCACAACTAAACCAATTTTATTCTTTTTTTTTTAAATTTAAGAATTATTATATAAGTTTAAAAATAGTAATTGTACTATTTAGTCCCATAAATGTCAAGTCATACATAGGGCTATACTGCCCTCTTGTGTTCAAAATCAGGTAGGCCTATTGTATCTATATAAAAATATACTAGGTATGTGACGGTGAGAATATTTTACCACCAGTTAATCAACGTGTGACACCGCGGGGGGCTTTTGAATCGCCAACTTAAAAACGAAAGTAAAATATGTTCGTCCGCACTGACATTGAAATTGGTTGCGTGAGCATTTCAAATGAATTCCTATGGAAGTAGGAATTAACTGAAAAACGTTCACTCTGTTCTGGGTGGCGGTGCCACCAGCTTGGGCCCGCAATCGCTGCTCGCAGCTATATTTATTATTATTCTTATTTTTCTGTCAACCTTTCGGGCACTTTTGAGACCCTTAACGTGCTCGAAAACTCTTGAAACTTTGCACACGGGTCAGAACCCGCGGCCATCAGGGCCGGGCTGAAGCTGGTACCCGGGCGTGGCAGGGGGGCTCGACAGCGCCCCCTTGAACGGGGTCCGAAAACTTGGTCCATAAATCAGACACGCTTGCATGTAATAATATGAAACTCGGTACACATATAGATCTCATCGGGCCGAACAACTTTCGTACTTTTACTTTTTACGCCAGCCCAACAGGAAGTCGGCTATTATGGGTTGTTTTGAAATGCATGCTGTGGAATTTAATGTACTCCTCCTAGAGAATTCATCCAATCGCCTCCAATCTCGGTCAGCATGAAGTCAAGACATTGAGGATGCTAAATTGCGGACGGATTTTTGATATCTCGAACGGTTTGGCCGTGGCAAGGAAACGAATTTATGGCGAATAAGGGACACAGGAAGTGTGTTATAACTTCAGCATACATTATCTGATCTTGATGAAACTTCAGCAGTGTGTTCGTTGTAAGAGGCCGAACACAAGGATGTGACTATTGTGAGTCAAAGTTATAACGCCACCAACTGGCAGCAGGAAGTGTGTCACTTTCAAAATGCTTTGAAATCACTCTCTTATTTTTACCCGATTTGCTTCAAACTTTATGTGTATAATGTAGACACACGGCAGATGTAGACCTGTGAAAGGATTATTGATATCTTAGATACTGTTGCCATGGCAACGCATCAAACTTTAATATTCTTTTTTGATGCTTTTGAGACTCTTAACATACTTGAAATTGCATGAAACTCGACAGACACATCACACTTATTATCCAGTAGACATGGGCAAAGTTTCAGAAACGGGCGTGGTGAGGGGCTCAGTAGCGCCACCTTTAGTCAAAAATGGGGGCTTAGTTTTACCTAGAATCACAAAACTTGGTATGTATATTGTTCTTATCGAGCCGGACAACTTTCTAATTTACACTTATTAGCTCAAAGCAACAGAAAGTCAGATATTTTGGTTTGAATGTGATTTTTTGGAGAATTTTCTCTCTCTCTCTGTCTCTGAGTGTGTGAGGGGTGGGGGTGATTTGTCAGTTGAGTGAGATTTACTTTTTCATTTGTTTTTCAAGGTTTCTGGGGCTTTTGGGTCCCTAAACGTGCTCGAAAACTCTTGAAACTTTGCACACAGGTCAGAACCCGCGGCCATCAGGGCGGGGCTGAATCTGGTAGCCGGGCGTGGCAGGGGGGCTCAACAGCGCCCCCTTGAACGGGGTTCTAAAACTTGGTCCATATATCAAACACGCTTGCATGAATTAATTTGAAACTCGGTACACATATAGATCTCATCGGGCCGAACTACTTTCGTGCTCTAAGTTTTACGCCAGCCCAACAGGAAGTCGGCTATTTAGGGTTGTTTGGAAACGCTTGCTGTGGAATTTAATGTACTCCTCCTAGGAAATACATCGATTCGCCTCCAAACTCGGTCAGCGTGAAGTCAAGACATTGAGGATGCTAAATTGCGGACGGATTTTTGATATCTCGAACGGTTTGGCTGTGGCGAGGAAACAAATTAATGGCGAGAAAAGAGAAACACGAAGTGTTATAACTAATGCATACATTAACTGATCTTGATGAAACTTCAGCAGTTTGTTCATGGTAAGAGGCCTATCAGATGGATGTAACTATTGTGTGTCAAAGTTAAAGCGCCACCAACTGGCAGCAGGAAATGTGTCACTTTCAAAATGCTTTTGACAAAAGTGGGGGGGGTCGTTTTACCTACAGTAGCACAACTCAGTACGTATGTTGATCTCATCGACCCGGACAACTTTCTAATTTAAAGTCATTAGCTCCGACCATCAGGAAGTCAGATATTTTGGTTTGAATGTGGATTTTTTGCAAAATCAGCCTCCAAAAGGCACTAAAAGCCTCAAATCTTCTAAAAATGTAATTTTATACCATTTATTTCTATATAAAAGTATACAAATATCACAACTAAACCCATTTTATTCTGTTTTTAAAAAGAATTTTATTCTAATTTTATTCTAAATTTTAAAACAGTAAAGTAAAAAAAAAATTCAAGTCATACATAGGGCTATACTGCCCTCTAGTGTCCAAAAGGACATCAAAATAATATATAAAACTTTTTACCAGCTAGGCCAATAATGTATTTAAATATACATTTATTAGGTATGTGTCTGAGGATATTTTCCCACCGGT
>NC_137142.1:10147235-10182235 GCF_949319135.1 Squalius cephalus
GGCCATCAGGGCCGGACTGAAGCTGGTACCCGGGCGTGGCACGGGGGCTCGACAGCGCCCCCTGGAATGGTGTCTGAAAACTTGGTCCATAAATCAAACACGCTTGCATGTAATAATATGAAACTCAGTACACATATAGATCTCATCGGGCCGAACAACTTTCGTGCTCTAAGTTTTACACCAGCCCAACAGGAAGTCGGTTATTATACGTTGTTTGGAAAACGCATACAATGGAATGTGAAATACTCCTCCTAGGGAATTCATCCGATCGCCACCAAACTCGGTGTGAATGAAGTCAAGACATTGAGGATGCTAAATTGCGAACGGATTTTTTATATCTCGAACGGTTTGGCCGTGGCGAGGAAACGAATTTATGGCGAATAATGGGACACAGGAAGTGTGTTATAACTTTTGCATACATTAACTGATCTTGATGAAACTTCAGCAATGTGTTCGTGGTAAAAGGCCGATCAGATGGATGTAATTATTGTGAGTCAAAGTTATAGCGCCACCAACTGGCAGCAGGAAGTTTGTCACTTTCAAAATGCTTTGAAATCACCCTCTTAGTTTTACCCGATTTGCTTCAAACTTTATGTGTATAATGTAGACACATGGCAGATGTAGACCTGTGAAAGGATTATTGATATCTTAGATACTGTTGCCGTGGCAACGCATCAAACTTTAATATTCTTTTCGGATGCGTTTGAGACTCTTAGCATGCTTGAAATTGGATGAAACTCGACAGACACATAACACTTATTAGCCAGTAGACATGTGAAAAGTTTCAGAAACGGGCGTGGCAGGGGGGCTCAACAGCGCCCCCTTGAACGGGGTCTGAAAACTTGGTCCATATATCAAACACGCTTGCATGAATTAATATGAAACTCGGTACACATATAGATGTCATCGGGCCGAACAACTTTCCCTCTGTCAAGTTTCACGCCAGCCCAACAGGAAGTCGGCTATTATGGGTTGTTTGGAAAACGCTTGCTGTGGAATGTGATGTACTCCTCCTAGAGAATTCATTCAATCACCTTCAAACTCAGTCAGCATGTAGTCAAGACTTTGAGGATGCTAAATTGCGGACGGATTTTTGATATCTCGAACGGTTTGGCCGTGGCGAGGAATCGAATTTATGGCGAGAAAAGAGAAACACGAAGTGGAATAACTTCTGCATACATTAACTGATCTTGATGAAACTTCAGCAGTGTGTTCGTGGTAAGAGGCCGATCAGATGGATGTAGCTATTGTGAGTCAAAGTTATAGCGCCACCAACTGGCAGCAGGAAGTGTGTCACTTTCAACATGCTTTTGACAAAAGTGGGGGGGTTAGTTTTAACTACAGTAAAAAAAAAATTGTTTGTATATTGTTCTCATCAAGCCGGACAACTTTCTAATTTACATTCATTAGCTCCAGCCATCAGGAAGTCAGATATTTTGGTCTGAATGTGGATTTTTTTTGCTAAATCAGCCTCTGAATTTTTAGCCACTCCTCTTAAACTATTTATTTTATTCCCACCAAACTTTTTCAACATGATGAAAATACATTACATATGCTAAATTGTGAATGGATAATAAATATCTTAAACGGTTTTGCTATGGCGAGGGATTAAAGTAATGTCCAAAAAGGAAACACTAAAAATCTTCTAAAAATGTAATTATATACCATTTATTTCTATATAAAAGTAAACAAATATCACAACTAAACCCATTTTATTCTGTTTTTGCAATTCAAGAAGAATGAAAAAGTTAAAAACAGGCTATTTAGTGCTATTTGGTTAAACAAAAAAGCAAACATAGGGCTATACTGCCCTCTTGTGTCCAAAAGGACATCAAAATAATATATAAAACTTTTTACCAGCTAGGCCAATAATGTATTTAAATATACATTTATTAGGTATGTGTCTGAGGATATTTTCCCACCGATTAATCGACGTGTGACACCGCTGGGGGCTTTTGAATTGCCAACTTAAAAACGAAAGTAAAATATGTTAGTCCGCACTGACATTGATAGTGGTTGAGCGAGCGTTTCAAATGAATTCCTATAGAAGTAGGAATTAACTGAAAAACGTTCACTCTGTTCTGCTCGTTCCTCACCGTGGATGTGCACCGTTTTAAATAGCTAATATGAGCATTTTAGTTTAATTTTAAAATTAGCACCTTTTGGGGGGAGGATTGCTTGAAATTATTTTACAAAAGCACAATGTTGTGTTTTATTGCAACTGTACACAAATATAAGTTAACACTTTGCAGTTTGAATGTCGTCCTGTATAATGACGGAGTATGTTTTTTTTTTTCAATCGCACCCACGCCACACACACACACACACGGTTTACTATCTTTGTTGGGACTCTCCATAGACTTAATGGTTTTATACTGTACAAACTGTATATTCTATCTCCTCACACTAACCCTAGCCCTAAACCTACCTATCCCAGAAAACTTTCTGCATTTTTACATTTCCAAAAAAACTCATTCTGTATGATTTATAAGCTTGTTTACCCATGGGGACCTCTATTTAGGTCCCCACTGTGACACGAGTCCCCATGAGTCGGTGTGCATTCAGGTTGAAGTCCCCACCGGGATAGAAAAACATGAACACACACACACACACACACACACACACACACACACACACATTACAGCATTGTAATCTTGACATCGCAGCCTGTTCATTATAGCCTTCATAAAATATAATAATAAAATAGTCAACCTAACATATAAAAATTACACTGCTCTAAATAGTCAGTAGTACAATTCATACATTCACAGTAAGCACCGCTCCACTGTGATGTTTCCAAGCACATTTTTGCGCTTGTGAAGAGGATGATTTTTTCCATCGATATTGGAACATGAGTGAAGAACAAAGCCTATAATAAAGAATAGTTTAGCATCCAAATACATCGCAAATGTTGAAACAAGAGGGTTACGTGAGCCCAACACTGCTTTCTTTCATTTTTATTTTTACATTAAATTTAAAGGATTTGTTGTGGAATATTTTGAGTGTATCATAAAATCAGAATAAGGTAAGTCAAGTAATATTTTTGGTCTTTTATATATATATATATATATAAATATAGCTGCGAGCAGTGATGAAGGGCCAAAGCCGGCGGTACCGCCACCCCGGTGCCTTTAGGTAACTAAAGGCACCGGGGTTGCGGTGCCACCGGCTTGGGCCCGTAATCGCTGCTCGCAGCTATATTTATTATTATTATTATTATTATTCTTCTTCTTCTCCGCATTTAATTGCATTTTTGAGGGCCTAAACATGCTCGAAAACTCACGAAACTTTGCACACGCGTCAGAACTGGCGAAAATTTACATCTGATATAGGTTTCAGAATTGGACGGGGCAAAATGGCTCGATAGCGCCACCTATAAAAGTTCAACGGAGTGCGCCTCCCGCAACGTTCCACGTACGTGCACGAAATTCGGTACATACATGTAATGACCTAATACCTACAAAAAAGTCTCTTGGAGCATAGCCCTAAACACAACAGGAAGTCAGCCATTTTGAACTTCCTCTCAGATTTTTGTGCAGTTTTTGCCATTTTCAGGCCTCGTACTTTAACGAACTCCTCCTACAGTTTTAATCTGATCATCTTCAAATTTGGTGAGTGTAATCTTAAGGCCTTTGCGACGTTAAATTGCGAAGATCTTGAGTTTTCGTCAAAGGGCGGGTCCTCGGCGGCCTGACAAATTTCGATGTTTCGCCATGAAACAGGAAGTTGCTGTAACTCAGGCATGGAATGTCCAATCTGCCCCAAACTTCACACTTTTGATAAGCGTTCTGTCCTGAACACATGACCATGCTCATATTCAGTTACAGTCATAGCGCCACCTGCTGGCAACAGGAAGTGACATGTTTAACACTGATATGGACTCCTAATAACATATAAAAAAGTGCCAGCAAGTGCTAAACATGCTAACAACATAATAGAAGCATGCTAAAACATGCTAGCAAACTCTTAGCTAAGTGCTAAAGCATGCTATTATTGCAATTAAATAGGAATTTGCTGTAACTCAGGCATGGAATGTCCAATCTGCCCCAAACTTCACACTTTTGATAAGCGTTCTGTCCTGAACACATCTACATGAGAAAATTCAGTTATAGTAATAGCGCCACCTACTGGTAACAGGAAGTGACATGTTTAACACTCTTGTGGTCTCCTAATAACATATAAAAAAGAGCCAACAAGTGCTAAACAGGTTAGCAACATACTAGAAACATGCTAGCAAACACTTAGCTAAGTGCTAAAGCATGCTATTACTGCAATTAAATAGGAATTTGCTGTAACTCAGGCATGTAATGTCCAATCTGCCCCAAACTTCACACATTTGATAAGAATCATGGCCTGAACACATGTCTATGCTCAAATTCAGTTATAGTAATAGCACCACCTACTGGCAACAGGAAGTGACATGTTTAACACTTTGATGCCGTTCTAGCAACATGTTAAAAATGCCATTGAGTTCTATACATGCTAGAAACATGTTAAAACATGCTAGCAGTACTTAGCTAAGTGCTAAACCATGCTAATTCAATGAAACAGGACTTTGTTGTTACTCAAGAAGGCAATGTACAATCTACCCCAAACTTCACACGTTTGATAAGAGTTATCTCTTGAACACATGTCCATGCTCATATTTAGTTATAGTCATAGCGCCACCTGCTGGCAACAGGAAGTGACGTTTAACACTGTTCTTGACTCCTAATAACATATAAAAAAATGCAAGTAGGTGCTAAACATCCTACCAACATACTAGAGACTTGCTAAAACATACTAGCAAACACTTAGCTAAGTGCTAAAGAATGATATTACTGCAATTAAATATGAATTTGCTGTAACTCAGGCAAGGAATGTCCAATCTGCCCCAAACTTCACACTTTTGATAAGCGTTCTGTCCTGAACACATGATCATGCTTACAGTCATAGCGCCACCTGCTGGCAGCAGGAAGTGACATGTTTAACACTGTTATGGACTCCTAATAACATATAAAAAAGTGCCAGCAAGTGCTAAACATGCTAACAACATACTAGAAACATGCTAAAACATGCTAGCAAACTCTTAGCTAAGTGCTAAAGCATGCTATTATTGCAATTAAATAGGAATTTGCTGTAATTCAGGCATGGAATGTCCAATCTGCCCCAAACTTCACACATTTGATAAGAATCATGGCCTGAACACATGTCTATGCTCAAATTCAGTTATAGTAATAGCGCCACCTACTGGCAACAGGAAGTGACATGTTTAACACTTTTATGCCGTTCTAGCAACATGTTAAAAATGCCATTGAGTTCTAAACATGCTAGAAACATGTTAAAACATGCTAACAATGCTTAGCTAAGTGCTAAAGAATGTTAATTCAATGAAACATGACTTTGTTGTTACTCAAGAAGGCAATGTCCAATTTGCACCAAACTTCACACGTTTGATAAGAGTTCTGTCCTGAACACACATCCATGCTCATATTCAGTTATAGCCATAACGCCACCTACTGGCAACAGAAACTGACATGGTTAACACCGTAATGCAGTACTAACCACATAATTATTGTGTACTAAGCATGCTAGAAACAGACTAAACATGCTAGCAACACTTAGCTGAGTCATGAAGCATGCTATTATCACCATTATACAAAACATTTTGTAACTGACTTTGACATACTCTTACTATATATACCTCCTTAAATGTACATTTCCCAACCATGCTCTGTCTTCCTAAAGCCACCGAGTGTTGATGGCACGGGTGCGAGGGCCCTTTCATCGCTGCTTGCAGCTTTAATTAGGGCCCAAGCCCTGAAAGGGCGAAGGCCCTATTGTTTTCGGTAGGATTATTATTATTATTATTATTATTATTATTATTTTGTCAACCTTTCGGCCACTTTTGGGGCCCTTAACATGCTCGAAAACTCTTGAAATTTTGCACACAGGTCAGAACCCGCGGCCATCAGGGCCGGACTGAAGCTGGTACCCGGGTGTGGCAGGGGGGCTCGACAGCGCCCCCTGGAACGGGATCCGAACACTTGTCCATAAATCAGACACGCTTGCATGTAATAATATGAAACTCGGTACACATATAGAACTCATCGGGCCGAACAACTTTCGTGCTCTAAGTTTTACGCCAGCCCAACAGGAAGTCGGCTATTTAGGGTTGTTTGGAAACGCATGCTGTGGAATTTAATGTACTCCTCCTAGGGAATTCATCGATTCGCCTCCAAACTCGGTGTGCATGAAGTCAAGACATTGAGGATGCTAAATTGCGGACGGATTTTTGATATCTCGAACGGTTTGGCCGTGGCGAGGAAACGAATTTATGGCGAAAAAATGAAACAGGAAGTGTGTTATAACTTCTGCATACATTAACTGATCTTGATGAAACTTCAGCAGTGTGTTCGTTGTAAGAGGCCGATCGCACAGATGTGACTATTGTGAGTCAAAGTTATAGCGCCACCAACAGGCAGCAGGAAGTACATCACTATTAAAATGCTTTGAAATCACTGTCTTATTTTTACCAGATTTGCTTCAAACTTTATGTGTATAATGTAGACACACGGCAGATGTAGACCTGTGAAAGGATTATTGATATCTTAGATACTGTTGCCGTGGCAACGCATCAAACTTTAATATTCTTTTTTTATGCTTTTGAGACTCTTAACATACTTGAAATTGCATGAAACTCGACAGACACATCACATTTATTATCCAGTAGACATGTGCAAAGTTTCAGAAACGGGCGTGGTGAGGGGCTCAGTAGCGCCACCTTTAGTCATAAGTGGGGGTGTTAGTTTTATCAACAGCAACAAAACTTGGTATGTGTATTGTTCTCATCAAGACGGACAACTTTCTAATTTACATGAACCATCTCTGACCAACAGGAAGAGAGATATTTTGGTTTGAATGTGGATTTTCTGAAGAATTTTCTCTCCCTCTCTGTGTCTGTGTGTGTGTGAGGGGAGGGGGGGATTTGACTATTGCTTTTATATTGTTAATCAAGGTTTCAGGGGCTTTTGGGGTCCTTAACGTGCTCAAAAACTCTTGAAACTTTGCACACAGGTCAGAACCCACGGCCATCAGGGCCGGGCTGAAGCTGGGACCCGGGCGTGGCTGGGGGGCTCAACAGCGCCCCCTTGAACGGGGTTCTAAAACTTGATCCATATATCAAACACGCTCGCATGAATTAATATGAAACTCGGTACACATATAGATCTCATCGGGCCGAACAACTTTACCCCGGTCAAGTTTTACGCCAGCCCAACAGGAAGTCAGCTATTATGGGTTGTTTGGAAAACGCTTGCTGTGGAATGTGAAATACTCCTCCAAGAAAATTCACCGTGCCCCCTTCAAACTCGGTGTGGATGTAGTCAAGACATTGAGGATGCTAAATTGCGGACGGATTTTTGATATCTCGAACGGTTTGGCTGTGGCGAGGAATCGAATTTATGGCGAGAAAAGAGAAACACGGAAGTGGAATAACTTCTGCATACATTAACTGATCTTGATGAAACTTCAGCAGTGTGTTCGTGGTAAGAGGCCGATCAGATGGATGTAGCTATTGTGAGTCAAAGTTATAGCGCCACCAACTGGCAGCAGGAAGTGTGTCACTTTCAACATGCTTTTGACAAAAGTGGGGGGGTTAGTTTTAACTACAGTAAAGAAAAAATAGTTTGTATATTGTTCTCATCAAGCCGGACAACTTTCTAATTTACATTCAATAGCTCTGGCCATCAGGAAGTCAGATATTTTGGTCTGAATGTGGATTTTTTTGCAAAATCAGCCTCTGAATTTTTAGCCACTCCTCTTAAACTATTTATTTTATTCGTACCAAACTTTTTCAACATGATGAAACTACATTAAATATGCTAAATTGTGAATGGATAATAAATATCTCAAACGGTTTTGCTATGGCGAGGGATTAAATAATGTCCAAAAAGGAAACACTAAAAATCTTCTAAAAATGTAATTATATACCATTTATTTCTATATAAAAGTATACAAATATCACAACTAAACCCATTTTATTCTGTTTTTGCAATTCAAGAAGAATGAAAAAGTTAAAACAGGCTATTTAGTGCTATTTGGTTCAACAAAAAAGCAAACATAGGGCTATACTGCCCTCTTGTGTCCAAAAGGACATCAAAATAGTATATAAAACTTTTTACCAGGTAGGCCAATATTGTATTTAAATATACATGTATTAGGTATGTGTCTGAGGATATTTTCCCACCGGTTAATCGCTTTTAAATCGCTAATATAATAGTGTAAGAAAAATAATGATAATGTTGCACACACAAATCACACACATGTGGGAAAGAATGATGCTTTTAAACAACACTAAACCGCCATTAGGTGTCGCCAGGCATCCATCTTAATAAGCGAGTCATTGATTCATTCGTTCAAACGATTCGTTCGAATGAGTCGATCATGATTAAGACAGATGTTTATGGATTGATCATTCAATCTTTGAGTCAACCGATTCGTTAAAAATGCTGAATCGTTCAGTTATGAGAAAACACGTGATGCGTGATGGTTCTGCCGTGATCTTTGTTTAACTATTTTCGCTGCTGAAACAGAACAAAAACAGTCAACATTGCATCTAAAATGTAAGTGACTTAATTGTAACTGTTTATTAACCTGTTGTATGAAATCTAGGGGTGGCAGAAAAAATTTATTCTTAGATGCACCGCGATGCGGACGTGGACGATTCTGAATCGATTCACAAATTTCAAAAAATCGATTCTCTAAAAAAATATTTTCTAATAACGTAATATTGACGGAAGGCAAAAGGCGGAACTCTAAGCGGACGTGCGTGCAGTCTGTGGCGCGCACATAACAGAAGTTTCTTCTGCTCACCAAGGCTGCATTTATTTGATTAAAAATACAAACAAAAACAGTAATATTGTAAAATATTATTCCAATTTAAAACAGCTGCTTTCTATTTTAATATATTTTAAACTGTTATTTATTCCTGTGATCAAAGCTGAGTTTTCAGCATCATTACTCCAGTCGTCACTGTCACATGATCCTTCAGAAATTATTCTAATATGATGATTGATACTCAAGAAACATTCATTATTATTTTAAATGTCGAAAACAGTTGTGTACAGTCTTTGATGAATAGAAAGTTCAAAAGAACAGCATTTATCTGAAATCTAAAGCTTTTGTAACGTTAAACACTACCGCTCAAAAGTTTTGGGTTAGTAATAATTAAAATTTTATTTTTTGGGGAAATAAATAAAATAAATCAGTACTTTTATTTATGAAGGATGAGTTAAACTGATCAACAGTTACAGTAAAGACATTTATAATGTTAAAAATATATATATTTGAAATATATGCTGTTCTTTTGAACTTTACATTCATCAAAGCATTTTGAAAAAAAAAAAATCTGTACACAACTGTTTTCAACATTGAAAATAATAATGAATATTTATTGAGCATCAATCATCATATTAGTATGATTTCTGAAGGATCATGTGACACTGAAGACTGGAGTAATGATGCTGAAAACTCAACTTTGATCACAGAAATGAATTACTATGTAAAATATTTAAAAATTGAAAACAGCTGTTTTAAATTGGAATAATATTTCACAATATTACTGTTTTTGTTTGTATTTTTAATCAATAAATGCAGCCTTGGTGAGCAGAAGAGACTTCTCCTAAAAACATTAAAAATCTTACTGACCCCAAACTTTTGAACAATAATATATATATATATATATATATATATATATATATATATATATATATATATATATATATATATATATATATATATGTATATGTATGTGTATGTGTGTGCGTGTATGTATGTATGTATGTATATATATATATATATATATATATATATATATATATATATAAATATAGCTGCGAGCAGCGATGGAGGGCCAAAGCCGGCGGTACCGCCACCCCGGTGCCTTTAGGTAACTAAAGGCACCGGGGTTGCGGTGCCACCGGCTTGGGCCCGTAATCGCTGCTCGCAGCTATATTTATTATTTTTTTCTACTTCTCGGGCACTTTTAGGGCCCTTAACATGCTCAAAAACTCTTGAAATTTTGCACACACGTCAGAACCCGCGGCCATCAGGGCCGGACTGAAGCTGGTACCCGGGCGTGGCAGGGGGGCTCGACAGCGCCCCCTGGAATGGTGTCTGAAAACTTGGTCCATAAATCAAACACGCTTGCATGTAATAATATGAAACTAAGTACACATATAGATCTCATCGGGCCGAACAACTTTCGTGCTCTAAGTTTTACACCAGCCCAACAGGAAGTCGGTTATTATACGTTGTTTGGAAAACGCATACAATGGAATGTGAAATACTCCTCCTAGGGAATTGATCCGATCCCCACCAAACTCGGTCAGCATGAAGTCAAGACATTGAGGATGCTAAATTGCGGACGGATTTTTGATATCTCGAACGGTTTGACCGTGGCGATGAAACGAATTTATAGCGAGAAAAGATAAACAGGAAGTGTGTTATAACTTCTGCATACATTAACTGATCTTGATGAAACTTCCGCAGTGTGTTCGTTGTAAGAGGCCGATCACATTGATGTGACTATTGTGAGTCAAAGTTATAGCGCCACCAACTGGCAGCAGGAAGTGTGTCACTTTCAAAATGCTTTGAAATCACCCTCTTATTTTTACCCGATTTGCTTCAAACTTTATGTGTATAATGTAAACACACAGCAGATGTAGACCTGTGAAAGGATTATTGATATCTTAGATACTGTTGCCGTGGCAACGCATCAAACTTTAATATTCTTTTCGGATGCTTTTGAGACTCTTCACATGCTTGAAAATGCATGAAACTCGACAGACACATCACATTTATTATCCAGTAGACATGTGCAAAGTTTCAGAAACGGGCGTGGTGAAATGGCTCAGTAGCGCCACCTTTAGTCAAAAGTGGGGGGGTTAGTTTTATCAACAGCAACAAAACTTGGTATGTGTATTGTTCTCATCAAGACGGACAACTTTCTAATTTACAGTAACTAGCTCGGACCAAGAGGAAGAGAGATATTTTGGTTTGAATGTGGATTTTCTGGAGAATTTTCTCTCCCTCTTTCTGTGTCTCTGTGTGTGTGAGGGGAGGGGGGGATTTGACTATTGCTTTTATATTGTTAATCAAGGTTTCAGGGGCTTTTGGGGTCCTTAACGTGCTCAAAAACTCTTGAAACTTTGCACACAAGTCAGAACCCCCTGCCATCAGGGCCGGGCTGAAGCTGGTACCCGGGCGTGGCAGGGGGGCTCAACAGCGCCCCCTTGAACTGGGTCTGAAAACTTGGTCCATAGATCAAACACGCTTGCATGAATTAATATGAAACTCGGTACACATATAGATCTCATCGGGCCGAACAACTTTTCCCCAGTCAAGTTTTACGCCAGCCCAACAGGAAGTCGGCTATTATGGGTTGTTTGGAAAACGCTTGCTGTGGAATGCGAAGTACTCCTCCTAGAGAATTCATCCAATCCCCACCAAACTCAGTGTGCATGAAGTCAAGTCATTGAGGATGCTAAATTGCGGAAGGATTTTTGATATCTGGAACGGTTTGGCCGTGGCGAGGAAACGAATTTATGGCGAGAAAAGAGAAACACGAAGCGGTATAACTTCTGCATACATTAACTGATCTTGATGAAACTTCACCAGTGTGTTCGTGGTAAGAGGCCGATCAGATGGATGTAACTATTGTGAGTCAAATTTATAGCACCACCAACTGGCAGCAGGAAGTGTGTCACTTTCAACATGCTTTTGACAAAAGTGGGGGGTTAGTTTTAACTACAGTAAAAAAAAAATAGTTTGTATATTGTTCTCATCAAGCCGGACAACTTTCTAATTTATATTCATTAGCTCCGGCCATCAGGAAGTCAGATATTTTGGTCTGAATGTGGATTTTTTTGCAAAATCAGCCTCTGAATTTTTAGCCACTCCTCTTAAACAATTTATTTTATTCCCACCAAACTTTTTCAACATGATGAAAATACATTAAATATGCTAAATTGTGAACAGATAATAAATATCTCAACTGTTTTTGCTATGGCGAGAGATTAAACTAATGTCCAAAAAGGAAACACTAAAAACCTCAAATCTTGTAAAAATGTAATTATATACCATTTATTTCTATATAAAAGTATACAAATATTACAACTAAACCCATTTTATTCTGTTTTTAAAAAGAATTTTATTCTAAAATTAAAAACAGTTAAGTAAAAAAAAACAAAACAATCATACATAGGGCTATACTGCCCTCTTGTGTCCAAAAGGATATTCAAAATAGTATATAAAACGTTTTACTAGGTAGGCCTATTGTATTTAAATATAAATGTATTAGGTATATGACTGTGAGGATATTTTCCCATCGGTTAATCGACGTGTGACACGAGTGGGTGCTTTTAAATCGCTAATATAAAAGTGAAAGTAAAAAACGGACGTCCGCATGGACATTGATAATGGTGCATGTTGGAAAGAATGATCATTTTAAACATAACACTAAACCGCCATTAGGTGTCGCCAGGCCACCATCTTAATGAGCGAGTCATTGATTCATTCGTTCAAACGATTTGTTCTAATGACTGAGTCATTTATGATTGAGACAGATGTTTATGGATTGACCATTGAATCTTTGAGTCAACCGATTCGTTTCAAAATGCTGAATCAATCAGTAATGAGAAAACAAGTTGCTGTGAGATGTGCGATGGTTCTGCTGTGATCTTTGTTTAACTATTTTTGCTGCTGAAACAGAACAAAAACATCTTATTAAATATCTTATAAAAAAATCTTGACATCGCAGCCTGTTCATTATAGCCCTAATACAATATAATAATAATAATAGTCAACCTATCATAAACGAATTACACTGCTCTGTTTAAATAGTCAGCAGTACAATTTGTACCATCCACAGTAAGCAGAGCTCCACTGTGATGTTTACAAGCACATTTTTGCGCTTGTGAAGAGGAATGTTTTTTTTCCATCGATATTGGAACACGAGTGAAGTACAAAGCCTAAAATAAAGAATAGTTTAGCATCCAAATACATCGCAAATATTGAAACATTTTGATTCTAATGAGAGGGTTACGTGAGACCAACACTGCTTACTTTCGTTTTTATTTTTACATTAAATTTAAAGGATTTGTTGTGGAATATTTTGAGTGTATCATAAAATCAGAATAAGGTAAGACAAGTAATTTTTTCTGTCATATATATATATATATATATATATACATATATATATATATATATATATATATATATGTGTGTGTGTATATATATATATATATATATATATATATATTAGGGGTGTAACGGTACGTGTATTCGTACCGAACCGTTTCGGTACAGGGCTTTCGGTTCGGTGCACGTGTGTACCGAATGACTGAATGCAATATTTTGTGTGCGGAACATAGGTACATTTTCGTGTTTCTACACGAACATATTAAGTGGCGGAAGTCTCCGCGTTCAGCGCAAATCCCGCCCTGCAGCTGATTCTAAAGTTTTATCCGTCGTCACTGTAACCTAAACCAATGAAATCAACTGCAGGGCGAAAAAAAGCTTTTCCGCTCCATGTGCGCCGCCGCACTCTCCGTTCCGCGCGCGCGCGTGTGTGTGTGTGTGTGTGTGTCGGCCCGCTGCGCTCTCTGCTCAATGTTCGAGTCCGTGTTTGCGCTGCGCGTTCTGCTCTGTCGTTAACGGCCCAAACACTCCAATCATGTACCGATCACGCACTGGAAAAGCAAAGTCCGCTCAAATAAGGTGAAATTTCTCAGTAGTACACTTCTGTTTGCTGAGCTGGTATAGTTATGCTGGCAACAATGGTAAAATGACCTGCTCTGATCACATGCTCAGGTAATAATAGCTTTGTAGGCTACTATAGCTTTGGACTATATTTTATTTTGATAATTATTAAAAAAGTGGAAAAAAAATCTTAAATTGATTATGTTGATTGATTATTGAAAAATAATAATACATTGATATATTTATGCTTAATATTATTTTAATATAGGGCTATTTTCTGTTCCTTTTTTCCCCCGTGTTTCATTTAATTAGGTGATTATAAGTTTAATTATTGATGATTACAAGCTTGGAGGAATTGCAATTAATTACAGCAAATTGTGCAATTAATTAGTTCTTTTTTTTATCGATTCCCAGCCTTAATTTTTAAATATGAGCAGGCCTACAAGCTGGGATTGGTAATGCTGCACTGTAATCATAGTTATTTATTTATATTTTTCATTATATTTTATTATGTGATATTGGTTTGAGACTGAGAGTATTTTATTTAGTGGAGAACTTTGCAGCAGTATTTTATTTCTTATTCTTTTATTTTATTTTATATCTATTTTATTATATTTTATTAAAAAGTGTTTAAAAAAAGTGTAAACAAATTGTTAAAAAAAGTTTATAGTAATAAACAACCTGCAGTTTAATGTTTGCATTTCTTTCCCTTACTGTACCGAAAATAAACCGAACCGTGACTTTAAAACCGAGGTACGTACCGAACCGTGATTTTTGTGTACCGTTACACCCCTAATATATATATATATATGTGTGTGTGTGTGTGTGTATATATATATATAGATAGATATATATATATATAGATAGATAGATAGATATTTATATACATATATATATGTGTGTGTGTGTATATATATATATATATATATATATATATATATATATATATATATATATATATATATATATAAATATAAATATAAATATATATATATATATATATATATATATATATATATATAAATATAGCTGCGAGCAGCGATGGAGGGCCAAAGCCGGCGGCACCGCCATCCCCGGTGCCTTTAGGTAACTAAAGGCACCGGGGTTGCGGTGCCACCGGCTTGGGCCCGTAATATATATATATTTAGGGCCCAAGCCCTGAAAGGGCGAAGGCCCTATTGTTTTCGGTAGGATTATTATTATTATTATTATTATTAGGGCCCAAGCCCTGAAAGGGCGAAGGCCCTATTGTTTCCGGTAGGATTATTTATTATTATTATTATTATTATTTTGTCAACCTTTCGGGCACTTTTGGGGTCCTTAACATGCTCAAAAACTCTTGAAATTTTGCACACACGTCAGAACCCGCGGCCATCAGGGCCGGACTGAAGCTGGTACCCGGGCGTGGCAGGGGGGCTCGACAGCGCCCCCTGGAACGGGATCCGAACACTTGTCCATAAATCAGACACGCTTGCATGTAATAATATGAAACTCGGTACACATATAGAACTCATCGGGCCGAACAACTTTCGTGCTCTAAGTTTTACGCCAGCCCAACAGGAAGTCGGCTATTTAGGGTTGTTTGGAAACGCATGCTGTGGAATTTAAAGTACTCCTCCTAGGGAATTCATCGATTCGCCTCCAAACTCGGTGTGCATGAAGTCAAGACATTGAGGATGCTAAATTGCGGACGGATTTTTGATATCTCGAACGGTTTGGCCGTGGCGAGGAAACGAATTTATGGCGAAAAAATGAAACAGGAAGTGTGTTATAACTTCTGCATACATTAACTGATCTTGATGAAACTTCAGCAGTGT
Organism: Squalius cephalus; assembly: GCF_949319135.1. Lineage (NCBI taxonomy): Eukaryota > Metazoa > Chordata > Actinopteri > Cypriniformes > Leuciscidae > Squalius > Squalius cephalus. Next base: position 10,162,793 of record NC_137142.1, read on the forward strand.
GTTCGTTGTAAGAGGCCGATCGCACAGATGTGACTATTGTGAGTCAAAGTTATAGCGCCACCAACAGGCAGCAGGAAGTACATCACTATTAAAATGCTTTGAAATCACTGTCTTATTTTTACCAGATTTGCTTCAAACTTTATGTGTACAATGTAGACACACGGCAGATGTAAACCTGTGAAAGGATTATTGATATCTTAGATACTGTTGCCGTGGCAACGCATCAAACTTTAATATTCTTTTTTTATGCTTTTGAGACTCTTAACATACTTGAAATTGCATGAAACTCGACAGACACATCACATTTATTATCCAGTAGACATGTGCAAAGTTTCAGAAACGGGCGTGGTGAGGGGCTCAGTAGCGCCACCTTTATTCATAAGTGGGGGTGTTAGTTTTATCAACAGCAACAAAACTTGGTATGTGTATTGTTCTCATCAAGACGGACAACTTTCTAATTTACATGAACCATCTCTGACCAACAGGAAGAGAGATATTTTGGTTTGAATGTGGATTTTCTGAAGAATTTTCTCTCCCTCTCTGTGTCTGTGTGTGTGTGAGGGGAGGGGGGGATTTGACTATTGCTTTTATATTGTTAATCAAGGTTTCAGGGGCTTTTGGGGTCCTTAACGTGCTCAAAAACTCTTGAAACTTTGCACACAGGTCAGAACCCACGGCCATCAGGGCCGGGCTGAAGCTGGGACCCGGGCGTGGCAGGGGGGCTCAACAGCGCCCCCTTGAACGGGGTTCTAAAACTTGATCCATATATCAAACACGCTCGCATGAATTAATATGAAACTCGGTACACATATAGATCTCATCGGGCCGAACAACTTTACCCCGGTCAAGTTTTACGCCAGCCCAACAGGAAGTCGGCTATTATGGGTTGTTTGGAAAACGCTTGCTGTGGAATGTGAAATACTCCTCCTAGAAAATTCACCGTGCCCCCTTCAAACTCGGTGTGGATGTAGTCAAGACATTGAGGATGCTAAATTGCGGACGGATTTTTGATATCTCGAACGGTTTGGCTGTGGCGAGGAATCGAATTTATGGCGAGAAAAGAGAAACACGGAAGTGGAATAACTTCTGCATACATTAACTGATCTTGATGAAACTTCAGCAGTGTGTTCGTGGTAAGAGGCCGATCAGATGGATGTAGCTATTGTGAGTCAAAGTTATAGCGCCACCAACTGGCAGCAGGAAGTGTGTCACTTTCAACATGCTTTTGACAAAAGTGGGGGGGTTCGTTTTAACTACAGTAAAGAAAAAATAGTTTGTATATTGTTCTCATCAAGCCGGACAACTTTCTAATTTACATTCAATAGCTCTGGCCATCAGGAAGTCAGATATTTTGGTCTGAATGTGGATTTTTTTGCAAAATCAGCCTCTGAATTTTTAGCCACTCCTCTTAAACTATTTATTTTATTCGTACCAAAATTTTCCACATGATGAAACTACATTAAATATGCTAAATTGTGAATGGATAATAAATATCTCAAACGGTTTTGCTATGGCGAGGGATTAAATAATGTCCAAAAAGGAAACACTAAAAATCTTCTAAAAATGTAATTATATACCATTTATTTCTATATAAAAGAATACAAATATCACAACTAAACCCATTTTATTCTGTTTTTGCAATTCAAGAAGAATGAAAAAGTTAAAACAGGCTATTTAGTGCTATTTGGTTCAACAAAAAAGCAAACATAGGGCTATACTGCCCTCTTGTGTCCAAAAGGACATCAAAATAGTATATAAAACTTTTTACCAGGTAGGCCAATATTGTATTTAAATATACATGTATTAGGTATGTGTCTGAGGATATTTTCCCACCGGTTAATCGACGTGTGACACGAGTGGGTGCTTTTAAATCGCTAATATAATAGTGTAAGAAAAATAATGATAATGTTGCACACACAAATCACACACATGTGGGAAAGAATGATGCTTTTAAACAACACTAAACCGCCATTAGGTGTCGCCAGGCATCCATCTTAATAAGCGAGTCATTGATTCATTCGTTCAAACGATTCGTTCGAATGAGTCGATCATGATTAAGACAGATGTTTATGGATTGATCATTCAATCTTTGAGTCAACCGATTAGTTAAAAATGCTGAATCGTTCAGTTATGAGAAAACACGTGATGCGTGATGGTTCTGCCGTGATCTTTGTTTAACTATTTTCGCTGCTGAAACAGAACAAAAACAGTCAACATTGCATCTAAAATGTAAGTGACTTAATTGTAACTGTTTATTAACCTGTTGTATGAAATCTAGGGGTGGGAGAAAAAATTTATTCTTAGATGCATCGCGATGCGGACGTGGACGATTCTGAATCGATTTACAAATGTCAAAAAATCGATTCTCTAAAAAAAATATTTTCTAATAACGTAATATTGACGGAAGGCAAAAGGCGGAACTCTAAGCGGACGTGCGTGCAGTCTGTGGTGCGCACATAACAGAGAAGTTTCTTCTGCTCACCAAGGCTGCATTTATTTGATTAAAAATACAAACAAAAACAGTAATATTGTAAAATATTATTCCAATTTAAAACAGCTGCTTTCTATTTTAATATATTTTAAAGCTGAGTTTTCAGCATCATTACTCCAGTCGTCACTGTCACAAGATCCTTCAGAAATAATTCTAATATGATGATTGATACTCAAGAAACATTCATTATTATTTTAAATGTCGAAAACAGTTGTGTACAGTCTTTGATGAATAGAAAGTTCAAAAGAACAGCATTTATCTGAAATCTAAAGCTTTTGTAACGTTAAACACTACCGCTCAAAAGTTTTGGGTTAGTAATAATTAAAATTTAATTTTTTGGGGAAATAAATAAAATAAATCAGTACTTTTATTTATGAAGGATGAGTTAAACTGATCAACAGTTACAGTAAAGACATTTATAATGTTAAAAATATATATATTTGAAATATATGCTGTTCTTTTGAACTTTACATTCATCAAAGCATTTTGAAAAAAAAAAAAATCTGTACACAACTGTTTTCAACATTGAAAATAATAATGAATATTTATTGAGCATCAATCATCATATTAGTATGATTTCTGAAGGATCATGTGACACTGAAGACTGGAGTAATGATGCTGAAAACTCAACTTTGATCACAGAAATGAATTACTATGTAAAATATTTAAAAATTGAAAACAGCTGTTTTAAATTGGAATAATATTTCACAATATTACTGTTTTTGTTTGTATTTTTAATCAATAAATGCAGCCTTGGTGAGCAGAAGAGACTTCTCCTAAAAACATTAAAAATCTTACTGACCCCAAACTTTTGAACAATAATATATATATATATATATATATATATATATATATATATATATATATATATACATATATATATATATATATATATACATATATATATATATATATATATATATATATATATATATATATATATATATATATATATATATATACATATATATGAATTTGTGTGTACGTATGTATGTATGTATATATATATATATATATAAATATAGCTGCGAGCAGCGATGGAGGGCCAAAGCCGGCGGTACCGCCACCCGGTGCCTTTAGGTAACTAAAGGCACCGGGGTTGCGGTGCCACCGGCTTGGGCCCGTAATCGCTGCTCGCAGCTATATTTATTATTATTATTATTATTTTGTCAACCTTTCGGGCACTTTTGGGGCCCTTAACATGCTCGAAAACTCTTGAAATTTTGCACACAGGTCAGAACCCGCGGCCATCAGGGCCGGGCTGAAGCTGGTACCCGGGCGTGGCAGGGGGCCTCGACAGCGCCCCCTGGAACGGCATCCGAACACTTGTCCATAAATCAGACACGCTTGCATGTAATAATATGAAACTCGGTACACATATAGACCTCATCGGGCCGAACAACTTTCGTGCTCTAAGTTTTACGCCAGACCAACAGGAAGTCGGCTATTATAGGTTGTTTGGAAACGCATGCTGTGGAATTTGATGTACTCCTCCTAGGAAATTCATCCATTCGCCTCCAAACTCGGTCGGCATGAAGTCAAGATATTGAGGATGCTAAATTGCGGACGGATTTTTGATATCTCGAACGGTTTGGCCGTGGCAAGGAAACAAATTTATGGCGAATAATTCAAACAGGAAGTGTGTTATAACTTCTGCATACATTAACTGATCTTGATGAAACTTCAGCAGTGTGTTAGTTGTAAGAGGCCGATCACATGGATGTGACATTTGTGAGTCAAAGTTATAGCGCCACCAACTGGCAACAGGAAGTGTGTCACTTTCAAAATGCTTTGAAATCACCCTCTTATTTTTACCCGATTTGCTTAAAACTTTATGTGTATAATGCAAACACACGGCAGATGGAGACCTGTGAAAGGATTATTGATATCTTAGATACTGTTGCCGTGGCAACGCATCAAACTTTAATATTCTTTTCGGATGCTTTTGAGACTCTTCACATGCTTGAAAATGCATGAAACTCGACAGACACATCACATTTATTATCCAGTAGACATGTGCAAAGTTTCAGAAACGGGCGTGGTGAAATGGCTCAGTAGCGCCACCTTTAGTCAAAAGTGGGGGGGTTAGTTTTATCAACAGCAACAAAACTTGGTATGTGTATTGTTCTCATCAAGACGGACAACTTTCTAATTTACAGTAACTAGCTCGGACCAAGAGGAAGAGAGATATTTTGGTTTGAATGTGGATTTTCTGGAGAATTTTCTCTCCCTCTCTCTGTCTCTCTGTGTGTGTGAGGGAAGGGGGGGATTTGACTATTGCTTTTATATTGTTAATCAAGGTTTCAGGGGCTTTTGGGGTCCTTAACGTGCTCAAAAACTCTTGAAACTTTGCACACAAGTCAGAACCCCCTGGCATCAGGGCCGGGCTGAAGCTGGTACCCGGGCGTGGCAGGGGGGCTCAACAGCGCCCCCTTGAACTGGGTCTGAAAACTTGGTCCATAGATCAAACACGCTTGCATGAATTAATATGAAACTCGGTACACATATAGATCTCATCGGGCCGAACAACTTTTCCCCGGTCAAGTTTTACGCCAGCCCAACAGGAAGTCGGCTATTATGGGTTGTTTGGAAAACGCTTGCTGTGGAATGCGAAGTACTCCTCCTAGAGAATTCATCCAATCCCCACCAAACTCGGTGTGCATGAAGTCAAGTCATTGAGGATGCTAAATTGCGGAAGGATTTTTGATATCTCGAACGGTTTGGCCGTGGCGAGGAAACAAATTTATGGCGAGAAAAGAGAAACACGAAGCGGTATAACTTCTGCATACATTAACTGATCTTGATGAAACTTCACCAGTGTGTTCGTGGTAAGAGGCCGATCAGATGGATGTAACTATTGTGAGTCAAAGTTATAGCACCACCAACTGGCAGCAGGAAGTGTGTCACTTTCAAAATGCCTTTGACAAAAGTGGGGGGGGGGGGTTAGTTGTATACAGTAACAAAAATCAGTACGTACATTGGTCTCATCGAGCCGGACAACTTTCTAATTTAAAGTAATTTGCTCCGACCAACAGGAAGTCAGATATTTAGGTCTGAATGTGGATTTTTGGGATATTTCAGACTCTGAGTTTTTAGCTACTCCTCCTAACTGTTTTTTTTTTTTCACACCAAACGTTTTCAACACGATGAAAATACATTAAAGATGCTAAATTGTGAACGGATAATAAATATCTCAAACGGTTTTGCTATGGCGAGGGATTAAAGTAATGTCCAAAAAGGAAACAGTAAAAGCCTCAAATTTTCTAAAAATGTAATTATATACCATTTATTTCTATATAAAAGTATACAAATATCACAACTAAACCCATTTTATTCTGTTTTTGCAATTCAAGAAGAATGAAAAAGTTAAAAACAGGCTATTTAGTGCTATTTGGTTAAACAAAAAAGCAAACATAGGGCTATACTGCCCTCTTGTGTCCAAAAGGACATCAAAATAGTATATAAAACTTTTTACCAGGTAGGCCAATATTGTATTTAAATATACATTTATTAGGTATGTGTCTGAGGATATTTTCCACCGGTTAATCGACATGTGACACGAGCGGGTGCTTTTAAAACGCTAATATAAAAGTGAAAGAAAAATACAGACGTCCACACTGACATTGATAATGTTGCACACACACGTTGGAAAGAATGATGCTTTTAAACAACACTAAACCGCCATTAGGTGTCGCCAGGCATCCATCTTAATAAGCGAGTCATTGATTCATTCGTTCAAACGATTCGTTCGAATGAGTCGATCATAATTAAGACAGATGTTTATTGATCATTCAATCTTTGAGTCAACCGATTCGTTAAAAATGCTGAATCGTTCAGTTATGAGAAAACACGTGATGCGTGATGGTTCTGCTGTGATCTTTGTTTAACTATTTTTGCTGCTTAAACAGAACAAAAACAGTCAATATTGCATCTAAAATGTAAGTGACTTAACTGGAACTGTTTATTAACCTGTTGTATGAAATCAATGTCACAGTTTCAACTGTGATTGTATTCAGGAAATGACACTCGTCAAGTGAGGTTGCTTCACTGTATCATATGTTATAAAATATATAAAACCTCCATATTTGTAATTTTTATAGTCAGCAGGCCTATGTTGTTAACTGATTATTTTTACAAATAAAATCTCAAACGGTTTTGCTATAGTGAGGGATTAAAATAATGTCCACAAAGGAAACACTAAAAGCCTCATATATTCTAAAAATGTAATTATACACCATTTCTGTATAAAACTATACAAATGTCACAACTAAACCCATTTTATTCTTTTTTTAAAAATAATTTTATTCTAATTGTATTCTAAGTTTAAAAATACTAAATAATAATAAAAAATAAAAAAATCAAGTCATTTATAGTGCTATACTGCCCTCTTGTGTTCAAAATCAGGTAGGCCTATTGTATCTATATAAAAATATACTAGGTATGTGACAGTGAGAATATTTTACCACCGGTTAATCGACGTGTGACACCGCTGGGGGCTTTTGAATCGCTTACTTAAAAATGAAAGTAAAATATGTTCGTCTGCACAGACATTGATAATGGTGCGGAGCTGAGCGAGCGTTTTCAAAGAATGCAGTGATTTTAGTTAAATTTTACAATTAGCGCCTTTCGGGGGGCGGATTGCTTGAATGTATTTTACAAAAGCACAATGTTGTGTTTTATTGCGACTGTACACAAATTTAAGTTAACACTTTGCAGTTTGAATAATGTCCTGTATGAAAAAAATGACGGAATAGCCTGTTTTTATGTCTCTACTGTTCAAACGCGCCCACGCCTGCGCCACACACACACACACACACACACACACACACACACACACACACACACACACACACACACACACACACACACACACACACACATTCCAGCATTGCAATCTTGACATCACAGCCTGTTCATTATAGTCTTAATAAAATATCTAAATAAAATAGTCAACCTAACATATAAAAATTACACTGCTCTGTTTAAATAGTCAGTAGTACAATTTGTACCATTCACGGTAAGCACCGCTCCACTGTGATGTTTCCAAGCAAATTTTTGCGCGTATGAGGAGGATGATTTTTTCCGTCGATATTGGAACACAAATGAAGTACAAAGCCTATAATAAAGAATAGTTTAGCATCCAAATAGATGGCAAATGTTGAAACATTTTCATTCTAATGAGAGGGTAACGTGAGCCCAACACTGCTTACTTTTGTTTTTATTTTTACATTACATTTAAAGGATTTGTTGTAGAATATTTTGAGTGCATCATAAAATCAGAATAAGGTTACAGATTAAAAAAAATATATATTTTTTTTTTATATAGCTGCGAGCAGCGATGGAGGGCCCAAGCCGGTGACACCGCCACCCCTGTGCCTTTAGTGTAACTAAAGGCACCAGGGTGGCGGTGCCACCGGCTTGGGCCCGCAATTGCTGCTCGCAGCTATATTTATTATTATTATTATTATTATTTTGTCAACCTTTCGGGCACTTTTGGGGCCCTTAACATGCTCGAAAACTCTTGAAATTTTGCACACAGGTCAGAACCCGCGGCCATCAGGGCTGGGCTGAAGCTGGTACCCGGGCGTGGCAGGGGGCCTCGACAGCGCCCCCTGGAACGGGATCCGAACACTTGTCCATAAATCAGACACGCTTGCATGTAATAATATGAAACTCGGTACACATATAGACCTCATCGGGCCGAACAACTTTCGTGCTCTAAGTTTTACGCCAGACCAACAGGAAGTCGGCTATTATAGGTTGTTTGGAAACGCATGCTGTGGAATTTGATGTACTCCTCCTAGGAAATTCATCCATTCGCCTCCAAACTCGGTCGGCATGAAGTCAAGACATTGAGGATGCTAAATTGCGGAAGGATTTTTGATATCTCGAACGGTTTGGCCGTGGCAAGGAAACAAATTTATGGCGAATAATTCAAACAGGAAGTGTGTTATAACTTCTGCATACATTAACTGATCTTGATGAAACTTCAGCAGTGTGTTAGTTGTAAGAGGCCGATCACATGGATGTGACATTTGTGAGTCAAAGTTATAGCGCCACCAACTGGCAACAGGAAGTGTGTCACTTTCAAAATGCTTTGAAATCACCCTCTTATTTTTACCCGATTTGCTTCAAACTTTATGTGTATAATGTAAACACACGGCAGATGTAGACCTGTGAAAGGATTATTGATATCTTAGATACTGTTGCCGTGGCAACGCATCAAACTTTAATATTCTTTTCGGATGCTTTTGAGACTCTTCACATGCTTGAAAATGCATGAAACTCCACAGACACATCACATTTATTATCCAGTAGACATGTGCAAAGTTTCAGAAACGGGCGTGGTGAAATGGCTCAGTAGCGCCACCTTTAGTCAAAAGTGGGGGGGTTAGTTTTATCAACAGCAACAAAACTTGGTATGTGTATTGTTCTCATCAAGACGGACAACTTTCTAATTTACAGTAACTAGCTCGGACCAAGAGGAAGAGAGATATTTTGGTTTGAATGTGGATTTTCTGGAGAATTTTCTCTCCCTCTCTCTGTCTCTCTGTGTGTGTGAGGGGAGGGGGGGATTTGACTATTGCTTTTATATTGTTAATCAAGGTTTCAGGGGCTTTTGGGGTCCTTAACGTGCTCAAAAACTCTTGAAACTTTGCACACAAGTCAGAACCCCCTGGCATCAGGGCCGGGCTGAAGCTGGTACCCGGGCGTGGCAGGGGGGCTCAACAGCGCCCCCTTGAACTGGGTCTGAAAACTTGGTCCATAGATCAAACACGCTTGCATGAATTAATATGAAACTCGGTACACATATAGATCTCATCGGGCCGAACAACTTTTCCCCGGTCAAGTTTTACGCCAGCCCAACAGGAAGTCGGCTATTATGGGTTGTTTGGAAAACGCTTGCTGTGGAATGCAAAGTACTCCTCCTAGAGAATTCATCCAATCCCCACCAAACTCGGTGTGCATGAAGTCAAGTCATTGAGGATGCTAAATTGCGGAAGGATTTTTGATATCTCGAACGGTTTGGCCGTGGCGAGGAAACGAATTCATGGCGAGAAAAGAGAAACACGAAGCGGTATAACTTCTGCATACATTAACTGATCTTGATGAAACTTCACCAGTGTGTTCGTGGTAAGAGGCCGATCAGATGGATGTAACTATTGTGAGTCAAAGTTATAGCACCACCAACTGGCAGCAGGAAGTGTGTCACTTTCAAAATGCCTTTGACAAAAGTGGGGGGGGTTAGTTGTATACAGTAACAAAAATCAGTACGTACATTGGTCTCATCGAGCCGGACAACTTTCTAATTTAAAGTAATTTGCTCCGACCAACAGGAAGTCAGATATTTAGGTCTGAATGTGGATTTTTGGGATATTTCAGACTCTGAGTTTTTAGCTACTCCTCCTAACTGGTTTATTTTTTTCACACCAAACGTTTTCAACACGATGAAAATACATTAAAGATGCTAAATTGTGAACGGATATTAAATATTTCAAACAGTTTTGATATAGTGAGGGATTAAAGTAATGTACAAAAAGGAAACGCTAAAAGCCTCATCTTCTAAAAATGTAATTATACACCATTTATTTCTATATAAAAGTATACAAATATCACAACTAAACCCATTTTATTCTTTTTTTTTTTTCAATTTAAGAATTACTTATACTTTTAAAAATAGCAATTGTACTCTTTAGTCCCATAAAAGTCAAGTCATACGTAGGACTATACTTCCCTCTTGTGTTCAAAATCAGGTAGGCCTATTGTATCTATATAAAAATATACTAGGTATGTGACGGTGAGAATATTTTACCACCGGTTAATCAACGGGTTAATCAACGTTAATCAATGTTGTGGAATATTTTGAGTGTATCATAAAATCAGAATAAAGTAAGACAAGTAATATTTTCTGTCTTCTATATATATATATATATATATATATATATATATATATATATATATATATATATATATATATATATATAAATATATATATAAATATAGCTGCGAGCAGCGATGAAGGGCCAAAGCCGGCGGCACCGCCACCCCGGTGCCTTTAGGTAACTAAAGGCACCGGGGTGGCGGTGCCACCGGCTTGGGCCCGTAATCGCTGCTCGCAGCTATATTTATTCTTATTTTTCTGTCAACCTTTCGGGCACTTTTGAGACCCTTAACGTGCTCGAAAACTCTTGAAACTTTGCACACGGGTCAGAACCCGCGGCCATCAGGGCCGGGCTGAAGCTGGTACACGGGCGTGGCAGGGGGGCTCGACAGCGCCCCCTTGAACGGGGTCTGAAAACTTGGTCCATAAATCAGACACGCTTGCATGTAATAATATGAAACTCGGTACACATATAGATCTCATCGGGCCGAACAACTTTCGTACTTTTACTTTTTACGCCAGCCCAACAGGAAGTCGGCTATTATGGGTTGTTTTGAAACGCATGCTGTGGAATTTAATGTACTCCTCCTAGAGAATTCATCCAATCGCCTCCAAACTCGGTCAGCATGAAGTCAAGACATTGAGGATGCTAAATTGCGGACGGATTTTTGATATCTCGAACGGTTTGGCCGTGGCAAGGAAACGAATTTATGGCGAATAAGGGACACAGGAAGTATGTTATAACTTCAGCATACATTATCTGATCTTGATGAAACTTCAGCAGTGTGTTCGTTGTAAGAGGCCGAACACAAGGATGTGACTATTGTGAGTCAAAGTTATAGCGCCACCAACTGGCAGCAGGAAGTGTCACTTTCAAAATGCTTTGAAATCACTCTCTTATTTTTACCCGATTTGCTTCAAACTTTATGTGTATAATGTAGACACACGGCAGATGTAGACCTGTGAAAGGATTATTGATATCTTAGATACTGTTGCCATGGCAACGCATCAAACTTTAATATTCTTTTTTGATGCTTTTGAGACTCTTAACATACTTGAAATTGCATGAAACTCGACAGACACATCACACTTATTATCCAGTAGACATGGGCAAAGTTTCAGAAACGGGCGTGGTGAGGGGCTCAGTAGCGCCACCTTTAGTCAAAAATGGGGGCTTAGTTTTACCTAGAATCACAAAACTTGGTATGTATATTGTTCTTATCGAGCCGGACAACTTTCTAATTTACACTTATTAGCTCAAAGCAACAGAAAGTCAGATATTTTGGTTTGAATGTGATTTTTTGGAGAATTTTCTCTCTCTCTCTGTCTCTGAGTGTGTGAGGGGTGGGGGTTATTTGTCAGTTGAGTGAGATTTACTTTTTCATTTGTTTTTCAAGGTTTCTGGGGCTTTTGGGTCCCTAAACGTGCTCGAAAACTCTTGAAACTTTGCACACAGGTCAGAACCCGCGGCCATCAGGGCGGGGCTGAATCTGGTAGCCGGGCGTGGCAGGGGGGCTCAACAGCGCCCCCTTGAACGGGGTTCTAAAACTTGGTCCATATATCAAACACGCTTGCATGAATTAATTTGAAACTCAGTACACATATAGATCTCATCGGGCCGAACTACTTTCGTGCTCTAAGTTTTACGCCAGCCCAACAGGAAGTCGGCTATTTAGGGTTGTTTGGAAACGCTTGCTGTGGAATTTAATGTACTCCTCCTAGGAAATACATCGATTCGCCTACAAACTCAGTCAGCGTGAAGTCAAGACATTGAGGATGCTAAATTGCGGACGGATTTTTGATATCTCGAATGGTTTGGCTGTGGCGAGGAAACGAATTAATGGCGAGAAAAGAGAAACACGAAGTGTTATAACTAATGCATACATTAACTGATCTTGATGAAACTTCAGCAGTTTGTTCATGGTAAGAGGCCGATCAGATGGATGTAACTATTGTGTGTCAAAGTTAAAGCGCCACCAACTGGCAGTAGGAAATGTGTCACTTTCAAAATGCTTTTGACAAAAGTGGGGGGGGTCGTTTTACCTACAGTAGCACAACTCAGTACGTATGTTGATCTCATCGACCCGGACAACTTTCTAATTTAAAGTCATTAGCTCCGACCATCAGGAAGTCAGATATTTTGGTTTGAATGTGGATTTTTTGCAAAATCAGCCTCCAAAAGGCACTAAAAGCCTCAAATCTTCTAAAAATGTAATTTTATACCATTTAATTCTATATAAAAGTATACAAATATCACAACTAAACCCATTTTATTCTGTTTTTAAAAATAATTTTATTCTAATTTTATTCTAAATTTTAAAACAGTAAAGTAAAAAAAAAATTCAAGTCATACATAGGGCTATACTGCCCTCTTGTGTCCAAAAGGACATCAAAATAATATATAAAACTTTTTACCAGCTAGGCCAATAATGTATTTAAATATACATTTATTAGGTATGTGTCTGAGGATATTTTCCCACTGGTTAATCGACGTGTGTGACACGAGCGGGTGCTTTTAAATCGCTAATATAAAAGTGAAAGAAAAATACGGACGTCCGCACGGACATTTATAATGGTGCACACACAAATCACACACACGTTGGAAATAATTATGCTTTTAAACAACACTAAACCGCCATTAGATGTCGCCAAGTGACCGTCTTAATGAGCGAGTCATTGATTCATTCGTTCAAACGATTCGTAATCCATAAACATATACAGATCCATAAACATGGATCCATAAACATCCAATCCATAAACATAAACAGATGTTTATGGATTGATCATTCAATCTTTGAGTCAACCAATTCGTTCAAAATGCTGAATCATTCAGTTATGAGAAAACACGTTCCTGTGAGATGCGTTCTTCTGTGATCTTTGTTTAACTATTTTCGCTGCTGAAACAGAACAAAAACAGTCAATATTGTACCTAAAATGTAAATGACTTCATTTTAACTGTTAATATCCTGTTGTATGAAATCAATGTCACAGTTTCAATTGTGATTGTATTCAGGAAAAGTTAGGTACGGAGAGCGAGCGATTTCAACGAAATCAGAACTAAACCCATTTTATTCTTTTATTATTATTATTATTCAATTTAAGAATTATGTTTGACTTTAAAAAAAGCCAGAATGTTTTAGTCCAAAAAATAAATAAATCATGCCATGGATTGCTTGAAATTTAATTTTTTTATTAGGGCCCAAGCCCTGAAAGGGCGAAGGCCCTATTGTTTTCGGTAGGATTATTTGTTATTATTATTATTATTATTTTTTTCTACTTCTCGGGCACTTTTGAGACCCTTAACATGCTCGAAAACTCTTGAAACTTTGCACACAGGTCAGAACCCGCGGCCATCAGGGCCGGGCTGAAGCTGGTACCCGGGAGTGGCAGGGAGGCTCGACAGCGCCCCCTGGAACGGGGTCCGAAAACTTGGTCCATAAATCAAACACGCTTGCATGTAATAATATGAAACTCGGTACACATATAGATCTTATCGGGCCGAACAACTTTCGTGCTCTAAGTTTTACGTCAGCCCAACAGGAAGTCGACTATTATGGGTTGTTTGAAAAACGTATGCTCTGGAATTTGAAATACTCCTCCTAGAATATTTGTCCAATCACAACCAAACTCGGTGTGCATGAAGTCAAGACATTGAGGATGAAAAATTGCCAGGGGATTTTTGATATCTCAAACGGTTTGGCTGTGGCGAGGAAACGAATTTATGGCGAAAAAATGAAACAGGAAGTGTGTTATAACTTCTGCATACATTAACTGATCTTGATGAAACTTCAGCAGTGTGTTCGTTGTAAGAGGCCGATCACATGGATGTGACTATTGTGAGTCAAAGTTATAGCGCCACCAACAGGCAGCAGGAAGTACATCACCTTCAAAATGCTTTGAAATCACTGTCTTATTTTTACCCGATTTGCTTCAAACTTTATGTGTATAATGTAGACACACGGCAGATGTAGACCTGTGAAAGGATTATTGATATCTTAGATACTGTTGCTGTGGCAACGCATCAAACTTTAATATTCTTTTCAGATGCTTTTGAGACTCCTAACATACTTGAAATTCGATGAAATTCGACAGACACATCACATTTATTATCCAGTAGACATGTGCAAAGTTTCAGAAACGGGCGTGGTGAGGGGCTCAGTAGCGCCACCTTTAGTCAAAAATGGGGGCTTAGTTTTAAGTAGAGTCACAAAAATCGTTATGTGTATTGTTCTCATCAAGCCGGACAACTTTCTAATTTATAGTCATAAGCTGTGACCAACAGGAAGAGAGATATTTTGGTTTGAATGTGATTTTTTGGAGAATTCTCTCCCTCTCTCTCTCTGCCTCTACGTCTCTGTGTGTGTGAGGGGTGGGGGGATTTGTCTTTTGAGTGAGATTTCTTTAAAATTCCTGTTTTTCAAGGTTTCAGGGGCTTTTGGGGCCTTTAACGTGCTCGAAAACTCTTGAAACTTTGCACACAGGTCAGAACCTGCGGCCATCAGGGCCGGGCTGAAGCTGGTACCCGGGCGTGGCAGGGGGGCTCAACAGCGCCCCCTGGAACGGGATCCGAACACTTGTCCATAAATCAAACACACTTGCATGTAATGATATGAAACTCGGTACACATATAGATCTCAACGGGCCGAACAACTTTCGTGCTCTAAATTTTACGCCAGCCCAACAGGAAGTCGGCAATTATGGGTTGTTTGGAGAACGCTTGCTGTGGAATTTGAAACACTTCTCCTAGAGAATTAATTAAATCGCCACCAAACTCGGTGTGCATGAAGTCAAGACATTGAGGATGCTAAATTGCAGACGGATTTTTGATATCTCAAACGGTTTGGCCGTGGCAAGGAAACGAATTTATGGCGAGAAAAGAGAAACACGAAGTGTTATAACTTCTGCACACATTAACTGATCTTGATGAAACTTCAGCAGTGTGTTCGTGGTAAGAGGCCGATCAGATGGATGTGACTATTGTGAGTCAAAGTTATAGCGCCACCAACTGGCAGCAGGAAGTGTCACTTTCAAAATGTTTTTGACAAAAGTGGGGGGGTTAGTTTTACCCACAATTACAAAAATCAGTACGTATATTGGTCTCATCATGCCGGACAACTTTCTAATTTACAGGCATTAGCTGCAACCAACAGGAAGTCAGATATTTTGGTCTGAATATGGATCGTTTGTTAAATCAGCCTCTGAGTTTTTAGTTACTCCTCCTAAAAGGTTTATTTTATTCCCACCAAACTTTTTCAACATGATAAAAATATATTAATGATGCTAAATTGTAAACGGATATTGAATATCTCAAACGGTTTTGCTATGGCGAGGGATTAAATTAATGTCAAAAAGGAAGCAGGAAACATCTCATAACTTCTAAAAATGTAATTATACACCATTTATTTTTATATAAAAATATACAAATATTAGAACTAAACCTATTTTATTCTGTTTTTGCAATATAAGAAGTATGAAAAAGTTAAAAACAGGCTATTTAGTGCTATTTGGTTCAACAAAAAAGCAAACATAGGGCTATACTGCCCTCTTGTGTCCAAAAGGATATCCAAATAGTATATAAAACGTTTTACTAGGTAGGCCTATTGTATTTAAATATAAATTTATTAGGTATATGACTGTGAGGATATTTTTCCATCGGTTAATCGACGTGTGACATGAGCAGGTGCTTTTAAATCGCTAACTATAGTATACTATATACTAGTAAAATACAGACGTCCGCACAGACATTGATAATGGTGCGGAGTAGAGCGAGCATTTTCAATGTATTCCTATGGATGTAGGAATTAACTAAAACAGTTTATTTATGTTTTTGTGTCCACTGTTCAACCGCAACCGCGTCACACACACACACACACACATTCCAGAATTGCAATCTTGACATCGCAGCCTGTTCATTATAGCCCTAATACAATATAATAATAAAAATAGTCAACCTAACATAAACAAATTACACTGCTCTGTTTAAATAGTCAGTAGTACAATTTGTACCATTCACAGAAAGCAGAGCTCCACTGTGATGTTTCCAAGCACATTTTTGCGCGTGTGAAGAGGATGAATTTTTCCATCGATATTGGAACACGAGTGAAGTACAAAGCCTATAATAAAGAATAGTTTAGCATCCAAATACATCGCAAATATTGAAACATTTTGATTCTAATGAGAGGGTTACGTGAGACCAACACTGCTTACTTTCGTTTTTATTTTTACATTAAATTTAAAGGATTTGTTGTGGAATATTTTGAGTGTATCATAAAATCAGAATAAGGTAAGACAAGTAATATTTTCTGTCTTATATATATTTATATACGTGTGTATATATATATATATATATATATATGTATATGTATATATATATGTGTGTGTGTGTGTGTGTGTGTATATATATATATATATATATATATATATATATATATATATATATATATATATATATATATAAATATAAATATAGCTGCGAGCAGCGATGGAGGGCCAAAGCCGGCGGCACCGCCATCCCCGGTGCCTTTAGGTAACTAAAGGCTCCGGGGTTGCGGTGCCACCGGCTTGGGCCCGTAATCGCTGCTTGCAGCTATATTTATATTTATTTTTTCGTTTTGGCTTTGTTTATAGTTTTTTTTATTTTTTATTCTTGTTCCGTTCTGAATATCATTACATTTAAAGGATTTGTTGTGGAATATTTTGAGTGTATCATAAAATCAGAATATTCTCTCGATTTAGTGATCCCCTACTTATTATTTTATTTTATTTTTTTCTTTGTTCTAATCAGGTCAGGCAAGTAAAATTATCTGTGTCTTGTCCCTTAAATGTATTTATATATATATATATATATGTGTGTGTGTGTGTGTGTGTGTGTGTGTATATATATATATAAATATAAATATAGCTGCGAGCAGCGATGGAGGGCCAAAGCCGGCGGTACCGCCACCCTGGCACCAGGATTGCGGTGCCACCGGCTTGGGCCCGTAATCGCTGCTCGCAGCTATATTTATTATTATTATTATTATTTTTCTGTCAACCTTTCGGGCACTTTTGGGGCCTTTAACATGCTCGAAAACTCTTGAAATTTTGCACACAGGTCAGAACCTGCGGCCATCAGGGCCAGGCTGAAGCTGGTACCCGGGCGTGGCAGGGGGGCTCAACAGCGCCCCCTTGAACGGGGTCCGAAAACTTGGTCCATAAATCAGACACGCTTGCATGTAATAATATGAAACTCAATACACATATAGATCTCATCGGGCCAAACAACTTTCGTACTTTTACTTTTTACGCCAGCCCAACAGGAAGTCGGCTATTATGGGTTGTTTGGAAACGCATGCTGTGGAATTTAATGTACTCCTCCTAGGGAACTCATCCATTCGCCTCCAAACTCAGTCAGCATGAAGTCAAAACATTGAGGATGCTAAATTGCGGACGGATTTTTGATATCTCGAACGGTTTGGCCGTGGCGAGGACACGAATTTATGGCGAATAATGGAAACAGGAAGTGTGTTATAACTTCTGCATACATTAACTGATCTTGATGAAACTTCAGCAGTGTGTTCGTTGTAAGAGGCCGATCACATGGATGTGACTATTGTGAGTCAAAGTTATAGCGCCACCAACTGGCAGCAGGAAGTGTGTCACTTTCAAAATGCTTTGAAATCACCCTGTTATTTTTACCCGATTTGCTTCAAACTTTATGTGTATAATGTAGACACACGGCAGATGTAGACCTGTGAAAGGTTTATTGATATCTTAAATACTGTTGCCGTGGCAACGCATCAAACTTTAATATTCTTTTCAGATGCTTTTGAGACTCTTAACATACTTGAAATTGGATGAAATTCGACAGACACATCACATTTATTATCCAGTAGACATGTGCAAAGTTTCAGAAACGGGCGTGGTGAGGGGCTCAGTAGCGCCACCTTTAGTCAAAAATGGGAGCTTAGTTTTAAGTAGAGTCACAAAAATCGTTATGTATATTGTTCTCATCAAGCCGGACAACTTTCTAATTTATAGTCATAAGCTGTGACCAACAGGAAGTGAGATATTTTGGTTTGAATGTGATTTTTTGGAGAATTCTCTCCCTCTCTCTCTCTGCCTCTGCGTCTCTGTGTGTGTGAGGGGTGGGGGGATTTGTCTTTTGAGTGAGATTTGTTTAAAATTCCTGTTTTTCAAGGTTTCAGGGTCTTTTGGGGCCTTTAACGTGCTCGAAAACTCTTGAAACTTTGCACACAGGTCAGAACCCGCGGCCATCAGGGCCGGGCTGAAGCTGGTACCCGGGCGTGGCAGGGGGGCTCAACAGCGCCCCCTGGAACGGGATCCGAACACTTGTCCATAAATCAAACACACTTGCATGTAATGATATGAAACTCGGTACACATATAGATCTCATCGGGCCGAACAACTTTCGTGCTCTAAATTTTATGCCAGCCCAACAGGAAGTCAGCAATTATGGGTTGTTTGGAGAACGCTTGCTGTGGAATTTGAAACACTTCTCCTAGAGAATTAATTAAATCGCCACCAAACTCGGTGTGCATGAAGTCAAGACATTGAGGATGCTAAATTGCGGACGGATTTTTGATATCTCAAACGGTTTGGCCGTGGCGAGGACACGAATTTATGGCGAGAAAAGAGAAACACGAAGTGTTATAACTTCTGCACACATTAACTGATCTTGATGAAACTTCAGCAGTGTGTTCGTGGTAAGAGGCCGATCAGATGGATGTGACTATTGTGAGTCAAAGTTATAGCGCCACCAACTGGCAGCAGGAAGTGTCACTTTCAAAATGTTTTTGACAAAAGTGGGGGGGTTAGTTTTACCCACAATTACAAAAATCAGTACGTATATTGGTCTCATCGAGCCGGACAACTTTCTAATTGACAGTTATTAGCTACGACCAACAGGGTGTCAGATATTTTGGTCTGAATATGGATTTTTTGTTAAATCAGCCTCTGAGTTTTTAGTTACTCCTCCTAAAAGGTTTATTTTGTTCCCACCAAACTTTTTCAACATGATAAAAATATATTAATGATGCTAAATTGTAAACGGATATTGAATAACTCAAAC
>NC_137142.1:10187235-10317235 GCF_949319135.1 Squalius cephalus
ACATCGGCCTATGTAAATGCCACTGGTCTTAATAGATTCCTTGGGTCAAGCCGAGAACATAGATACCAAATTTTCCTTATTTGGTCAAACTTCTTGTCCGCCATCTTGATTTTCATTCAAAACCTACTTTTTCGAACTCCTCCTAGACCGTTTGTCCGATTTTCACCAAAATCGAATCGTATCATCTCCAGACCGTGCCGACTAAAAGTTATGGATTTCGTGTCGACAGACGAAACCGTTTTCGTATAGCGCAGCAGCAAAGTTGAGGCATGATGCTAATAGCACTATTCAGGCTTTATCTCTGCAATGCCTTGACATATTGACACCAAACTTTGTATGTGTCATTGTCACTTCACTCTGACCACATCACATCAGTTTTGTAACTGTGCCACCTATTGGTCGAAAGTGATAATCCATAAAATCATATTTTTAATTATTGTTTCTATGATTTTTCAGGCATTTTGCATAAAATCCTCTTTAAAGTCTATAATTGCTCATTGTTGCAGTTGGTCTGACACTTTCAGACATGTTGGCATGTCTTGTCGTCTTATTCTGCTTGGCCCCGGTAATTGCTGCTTGCAGCTATATTTATTATTATTATTATTAGGGCCCGAGCACCGATGGTGTGAGGACCCTCTTGGAATTGCTCTGTTTATTATTATTATTATTATTAGGGCCCGAGCACCGATGGTGTGAGGACCCTCTTGGAATTGCTCTGTTTATTAGGGGCCAAGCACCGAAGGTGCGTAGGCACCTATTGTATCTGTTCCCGTTCCTATTATTATTATTATTCTTCCGTTTCTTCCGACTGGGAGTCTATGGCAGCCCATAAAACCGATTGCGGGAAAGTTGTAATGGTTTGACATTCTGATAGAGGACAGTCCCAACATCAAATCCACCAATTTTGGTGTGTCTAAGTCATTCCCTCTAGCGCCACCACCTGTCCAAAGTTTCACTTTTATTTTGCTAATAACTTTTGAACCGTAAGTCCAATCAACAAAATTCTTTTTTTCTCTTATTCCTGATCTCATGCCAATTCGATTGCACCCTATGCCGTCATTTTCGTCATAACAATATGGCCGCCATTTTGAATTGTCCTTAAAAGCTACTTTTTCGAACTCGTCCTAGATGGTTTGTCCGATTTGCACGAAAATTGAACCAGATCATCTTCAGGCAGTGCTGACCAAAAGTTATGGAATTCAAATTGATTCGTTAAACCGTTTTCGAAAAACGCTCGAACTAATTTTACATAGCGCCTGCAAAAACAGTCGTAGGGCTCTATCTCCGCAACGGTTTATCGTATTCAGACCAAACTTGGTACATGTCATCACAGGCATGACCTGAGGCTACATGCTGTGTTTCGGCGCAGCGCCACCTACTGGTCCGGAGATATGGAAAATGGCTATTTTTGCTTATAGCTTTTGAACAGTTTGTCCAAAAATCATAAAATTGGTCTCGTTAGATTCAGGGCAACATGCCGATTCGACTGATATCCAATTTGACCATATCGGCCATTTTGACTGTCAGCCATTTTGAATTTTGTGCTAAAATGCTGTATTTTATGAACGCATGAACGAATTGTTACGAAACTTGGTATTGGTCATCATCACGATGTCCTGAAGGAACCTGAGAACTTTCGAAACAGCGCCACCTAGTGGTGAATTTTTTTTCCCAAATGCTTATAACTTTGGGTGTGGTCGACTTATTTTCACGAGACTCATCTCATTACAGTCCTGAATCGTTGCCGAGTCCCACGATACCAAACATGCTAGGTTTCGCCTTACGGTTTGTGTAGCGTTGTGATTTAGCGCTTAAAAAACATTTGGCTATATCTTCGAAACCGATAGTCCGATCAAGACGAAACCACCGTCAGAAGTTTGGAAACATAGGTCGATAGCTATACGCCAATGCCCAAATGCAAAAATATTGATGTTTAGGGGTAGTAAATTCCAATCAAAGTCATGTGTCAGTCATTTTTTACGTGTTTTTTCATATAAATGTCTATAACTCCGAAGCGAATTGAGATATCTTCACCAAAATTGACACACATATGTATGGGCTCACTCTGAGGACACATAAAAAAAATGGTGTGACTGAGCCTCTTGGTGGCGCTATAACAGAACAAAACATGAAATTCCCATTGACTTCAATACAGTTTTGTGAAATAAAATGCTATACTAAACAAATGCATTGGTGTAATATTACGAAACTCAGAATGTGCCATCAGCTCCATCCCCTGAAGGTACCCAAAATATTTCGAGACAGCGCCACCTAGTGGTCAAAAGTTATAACAAAATTTCCAAAAAGGCTAATAACTTTTGAATAAATCTGGCTATTGAAATGCCACTGGTCTTAATAGATTCCCTGGGTCAAGCCGAGAACATAGATACCAAGTTTTCCTTATTTGGCCAAACTTCCTGTCCGCCATCTTGATTTTCATTCAAAACCTACTTTTTCGAACTCCTCCTAGACCGTTTGTCCGATTTTCACCAAAATCGAATCGTATCATCTCCAGACTGTGCCGACTAAAAGTTATGGATTTCGTGTCGATAGACGAAACTGTTTTCGTATAGCGCAGCAGCAAAGTTGAGGCATGATGCCAAAAGCACTATTCAGGCTTTATCTCTGAAATCCCTTGAAATATTGACACCAAACTTTGTATATGTCATTGTCACTTCACTCTGACCACATCACATCAGTTTTGTAACTGCTCCACCTATTGGTCGAAAGTGATAATCCATTAAATCATATTTTAAATGACTTTTTATATGATTTTTCAGCCATTTCATCTAAAATCCTCTTTAAATGTATTTAATTGCTCATTGTTCCAGTTGGTCTGACACCTTCAGCCATGTTGGCATATCCTGTCATCTGCTTGCGCTTGGCCCCGATAATTGCTGCTTGCAGCTATATTTATTATTATTCTTCATTTTTCCGACTGGGAGTCTATGGCAGCCCATAGAACCGCTTGCGGGAAAGTTATGAAATTTGGCACACTGATAGAGGAGGGTCTGACCTATCAGCATAGCAAATTTGGAGTCTCCAAGTCATTACCTCTAGCGCCACCAACTGTCCAAAGTTGCACTCATGTTTATGCTAATAACTTTTGAACCACATGGGCTAGAAACAAAATTATTTTTTTCTCTGATTCCTTAGCTCAAGCCGATTCGATTGCACCCTATGACGTCATTTTCCGTCATGAAAATTTTTCCGCCATTTTGAATTTTCCGAAAAACCTACTTTTTCGAACTCCTCCTAGGCCGTTACTCCGATTTTCACGAAATTTGAACCAGATCATCTCCAGACCATGCCGACAAAAAGTTATGGAATTCAAGTTGATTCTCTTAACCGTTTTCGATAAACCCACGAAGAAATTTTACGTAGCGCTTGCGAAAACAGACATAAGGCTGTATCTCCGCAACGCTTTATCAGATTCAGACCAATCTTGGTACATGTCATCACAAGCATGACCTGAGGCTACATGCTGCGTTTCGGCGCAGCGCCACCTACTGGTCCGGAGATATGACAAATGGATGTTTTTGCTTATAACTTCTGAACAGTTTGTCCAAAAATCATAAAATTGGTCTTGATAGATTCAGGGCGTCATGCCGAGTCGACTGATATCCAATTTTGCCGTATCGGCCATTTTGGCTGTCGGCCATTTTGAATTATGTGCTAAAATGCTGTATTTTATGAACGCGTGAACGTATCGTTACAAAACTCGGAATGGATCATCAGCACGATGCCCTGAAGGAGCCTGAGAAGTTTCGAAACAGTGCCACCTAGTGGTGAATTTTTTTCCCCAAATGCTTCCAAATGCTTATAACTTTGGGTGTGGTCGACTTATTTTCACGAGACTCATCTCATTAGACTCCTGAATCGTTGCCAAGTCCCACGATACCAAACATGCTAGGTTTCGCCTTACGGTTTGTGTAGCGTTGTGATTTAGCGCTTAAAAAACATTTGGCTATATCTTCGAAACCGCTAGTCCGATCGAGACGAAACCACCGTCAGAAGTTTGGAAACATAGGTCGATAGCTATACGCCAATGCCCAAATGCGAAAATATTGCTGTTTAGGGGTAGTAAATTCCAATCAAAGTCATGTGTCAGTCATTTTTTACGTGTTTTTTCATATAAATGTCTATAACTCTGAAGAGAATTGAGATATTTTCACCAAAATCGACACACATATGTATGGGCTCACTCTGAGGACACATAAAAAAAATGGTGTGACTGAGCCTCTTGGTGGCGCTATAACACAACAAAACATGAAATTCCCATTGACTTCAATACAGTTTTGTGAAATAAAATGCTATACTAAACAAATGCATTGGTTTAATATTACGAAACTCAGAATGTGCCATGAACACCATCCCCTGAAGGTACCCAAAATATTTCGAGACAGTGCCACCTAGTGGTCAAAAGTTATAACAAAATTTCCAAAAAGGCTAATAACTTTTGAATACATCTGGCTATTGAAATGCCACTGGTCTTAATAGATTCCCTGGCTCACGCCGAGAACATAGATACCAAGTTTTCCTTATTTGGCCAAACTTCCTGTCCGCCATCTTGATTTTCAGTCAAAACCTACTTTTTCGAACTCCTCCTAGACCGTTTGTCCGATTTTCACCAAAATCGAATCGTATCATCTCCAGACTGTGCCGACTAAAAGTTATGGATTTCGTGTCGATAGACGGAACCGTTTTCGTATAGCGCAGCAGCAAAGTTGAGGCATGATGCCAAAAGCACTATTCAGGCTTTATCTCTGAAATCCCTTGAAATATTGACACCAAACTTTGTATATGTCATTGTCACTTCACTCTGACCACATCACATCAGTTTTGTAACTGCTCCACCTATTGGTCGAAAGTGATAATCCATTAAATCATATTCTGAATTACTTTTTATATGATTTTTCAGCCATTTCGCCTAAAATCCTCTCTAAATGTCTTTAATTGCTCATTGTTGCAGTTGGTCTGACACCTTCAGCCATTTTGGCATATCCTGTCATCTGCTTGCGCTTGGCCCCGATAATTGCTGCTTGCAGCTATATTTATTATTATTATTATTAGGGGCCAAGCACCGAAGGTGCGGAGGCACCTATTGTATCCGTTCGCGTTCTTATTATTATTCTTCTTCTTCTTCTTCTTCTTCTTCTTCTTCCGCTCTTGGAGTCTATGGCAGCCCATAGAACCGATTGCGGGAAAGTTGTTTTGGTTTGACATTCTGATAGAGCACAGTCCCAACATTAAATACACCAATTTTGGTGTTTCTAAGTCATTCCCTCTAGCGCCACCACCTGTCCAAAGTTTCACTTTTATTTTGCTAATAACTTTTGAACCGTAAGGCCAATCAACAAAATTATTTTTTCCTCTGATTCCTGAGCTCATGCCGATTCGATTGCATCCTATGACTTCATTTTTTGTAATAAAAATATGGCCGCCATTTTGATTCATTCGAAAAACCTACTTTTTCGAACTCGTCCTAGACGGTTTGTCCGATTTGCACGAAAATTGAACCAGATCATCTTCAGGCAGTGCTGACCAAAAGTTATGGAATTCAAATTGATTCGTCAAACCGTTTTCAATAAACGCACGAACAAATTTTACGTAGCGCCTGCAAAAACAGTCGTAAGGCTGTATCTCCGCAACGGTTTATCGTATTCAGACCAAACTTGGTACATGTCATCACAAGCATGACCTGAGGCTACATGCTGCGTTTCGGCGCAGCGCCACCTACTGGTCCGGAGATATGAAAAATGGCTATTTTTGCTTATAACTTCTGAACAGTTTGTCCAAAAATCATAAAATTGGTCTCGTTAGATTCAGGGCGACATGCCGAGTCGACTGATATCCAATTTTACCATATCGGCCATTTTGACTGTCGGCCATTTTGAATTATGTGCTAAAATGCTGTATTTTATGAACGCATGAACGGATTGTTACGAAACTTGGCATGGGTCATCAGCACGATGTCCTGAAGGAGTGTGAGAAGTTTCGAAACAGCGCCACCTAGTGGGGAATTTTTTTTTTCAAATGCTTATAACTTTGGGTGCGGTCGACTTATTTTCACGAGACTCATCTAATTAGACTCCTGAAACCTTGCCGAGTCCTACGATACCAAACATGCTAGGTTTCGCCTTACGGTTTGTGTAGCGTTGTGATTTAGCGCTTAAAAAACATTAGGCTATATCTTCGAAACCGCTTGTCCGATCGAGACGAAACCACCGTCAGAAGTTTGGAAACATAGGTCGATAGCTATACGCCAATGCCCAAATGCGAAAATATTGATGTTTAGGGGTAGTAAAATTCAAACAAAGTCATGTGTCAGTCATTTTTTACGTGTTTTTTCATATAAATGTTTATAACTCTAAAGCAAATTGAGATATTTTCACCAAAACTGACACACATATGTATGGGCTCACTCTGAGGACACGTAAAAAAAATTGTGGGACTGAGCCTCTTGGTGGCGCTATAATAGAACAAAACATGAAATTCCCATTGACTTCAATACAGTTTTGTGAGATAAAATGCTATTTTCATTCAAAACCTACTTTTTCGAACTCCTCCCACACCGTTTGTCCGATTTTCACCAAAATCGAATCGTATCATCCCCAGACTGTGCCGACTAAAAGTTATGGATTTCGTGTCAATTGACGAAACCGTTTTCGTATAGCGCAGCAGCAAATTTGAGGCATGATGCTAATAGCACTATTCAGGCTTTATCTCTGCAATGCCTTGACATATTGACACCAAACTTTGTATGTGTCATTGTCTCCTCACTCTGACCACATCACATCAGTTTTGTAACTGCGCCACCTATTTGTCGAAAGTGATAATCCATTAAATCATATTTTTAATTACTGTTTCTATGATTTTTCAGCCATTTCGTCTAAAATCCTCTTTAAATGTCTTTAATTGCTCATTGTTGCAGTTGGTCTGACACTTTCAGACATGTCGGCATGTCTTGTCGTCTTATTCTGCTTGGCCCCGGTAATTGCTGCTTGCAGCTATATTTATTATTATTATTCTTCTCCGCATTGAATTGCATTTTTGAGGGCCTAAACATGCGCGAAAACTCACGAAACTTTGCACACGCGTCAGAACTGGCGAAAATTTACATCTGATATAGGTTTCAGAATTGGACGGGGCAAAATGGCTCGATAGCGCCACCTATAAAAGTTCAACGGAGTGCGCCTCCCGCAACGTTCAACGTACGTGCACGAAATTCGGTACATACGTGTAATGACCTAATACCTACAAAAAAGTCTCTTGGAGCATAGCCCTAAACACAACAGGAAGTCAGCCATTTTGAACTTCCTCTCAGATTTTTGTGCAGTTTTTGCCATTTTCAGGCCTCGTACTTTAACGAACTCCTCCTACAGTTTTAATCTGATCATCTTCAAATTTGGTGAGTGTAATCTTAAGGCCTTTGCGACGTTAAATTTCGAAGATCTTGAGTTTTCGTCGAAGGGCGGGTCCTCGGCGGCCTTACAAATTTCGATGTTTCGCCATGAAACAGGAAGTTGCTGTAACTCAGGCATGGAATGTCCAATCTGCCCCAAACTTCACACGTTTGATAAGAGTTCTGTCCTGAACACATGGCCATGCTCATATTCAGTTATAGTCATAGCGCCACCTACTGGCAACAGGAAGTGTCATGTTTAACACGTTGATGCCATTCTAGCAACATGTTAAAAATGCCATTGAGGTCTAAACATGCTAGAAACATGTTAAAACATGCTAGCTAATGTTAAAACATGCTAGCAATACTTAGCTAAGTGGTAAAGCATGCTAATTCAATGAAACAGGATGTTGTTGTTACTCAAGAAGGCAATGTCCAATATGCGCCAAACTTCACACTTTTAATAAACGTTCTGTCCTGAACACATGACCATGCTCATATTCAGTTACAGTCATAGTGCCACCTGCTGGCAACAGGAAGTGACATGTTAAACACTGTTGTGGACATATAAAAACATATAAAAAAAGTGCCAGCAAGTGCTAAACATGCTAACAACATACTAGAAACATGCTAAAACATGCTAGCAAACACTTAGCTAAGTGCTAAAGCATGCTATTGCTGCAATTAAATAGGAATTTGCTGTAACACAGGCATGGAATGTCCAATCTGCCCCAAACTTCACACGTTTGATAAGAGTCATGGCCTGAACATATCTACATGAGAATATTCAGTTATAGTAATAGCGCCACCTGCTGTCAACAGGAAGTGACATGTTTAACACTGTTGTGGTCTCCTAATAACATATATAAAAGAGCCAGCAAGTGCTAAACAGGTTAGCAACATACTAGAAACATGCTAGCAAACACTTAGCTAAGTGATAAAGCATGCTATTACTGCAATTAAATAGGAATTTGCTGTAACTCAGGCATGGAACGTCCAATCTGCCCCAAACTTCACATGTTTGATAAGAATCATGGCCTGAACGCATGCCTATGCTCAAATTCAGTTATAGTAATAGCGCCACCTACTGGCAACAGGAAGTGACATGTTTAACACGTTGATGCCGTTCTAGCAACATGTTAAAAATGCCATTGAGTTCTAAACATGCTAGAAACATATTAAAACATGCTAGCAATACTTAGCTAAGTGCTAAAGCATGCTAATTCAATGAAACAGGACTTTGTTGTTACTCAAGAAGGCAATGTACAATCTACCCCAAACGTCACACGTTTGATAAGAGTTATCTCTTGAACACATGTCCATGCTCATATTTAGTTATAGTCATAGCGCCACCTGCTGGCAACAGGAAGTGACGTTTAACACTGTTCTTGACTCCTAATAACATATAAAAAAATGCCAGTAGGTGCTAAACATCCTACCAACATACTAGAGACATGCTAAAACATAATAGCAAACACTTAGCTAAGTGCTAAAGAATGATATTACTGCAATTAAATATGAATTTGCTGTAACTCAGGCATGGAATGTCCAATCTGCCCCAAACTTCACACTTTTGATAAGCGTTCTGTCCTGAACACATGACCATGCTTATATTCAGTTACAGTCATAGCGCCACCTGCTGGCAACAGGAAGTGACATGTTTAACACTGTTGTGGACTCCTAATAACATATAAAAAAGTGCCAGCAAGTGTTAAACATGCTAACAACATACTAGAAACATGTTAAAACATGCTAGCAAACTCTTAGCCAAGTGCTAAAGCATGCTATTATTGCAATTAAATAGGAATTTGCTGTAACTCAGGCATGGAATGTCCAATCTGCCCCAAACTTCACACTTTTGATAAGAGTCATGGCCTGAACACATCTACATGAGAATGTTCAGTTATAGTAATAGCGCCACCAACTGGCAACAGGAAGTGACATGTTTAACACGTTGATGCCGTTCTAGCAACATGTTAAAACATGCTAACAATGCTTAGCTAAGTTCTAAAGAATGCTAATTCAATGAAACATGACTTTGTTGTTACTCAAGAAGGCAATGTCCAATTTGCACCAAACTTCACATGTTTGATAAGAGTTCTGTCCTGAACACACATCCATGCTCATATTCAGTTATAGTCATAACGCCACCTACTGGCAACAGAAACTGACATGGTTAACACAGTAATGAAGTACTAACCACATAATTATTGTGTACTAAGCATGCTAGAAACAGACTAAACATGCTAGCAACACTTAGCTGAGTCATGAAGCATGCTATTATCACCATTATACAAAACATTTTGTAACTGACTTTGACATACTCTTACTATATATACCTCCTTAAATGTACATTTCCCAACCATGCTCTGCCTTCCTAAAGCCACCGAGTGTTGATGGCACGGGTGCGAGGGCCCTTTCATCGCTGCTTGCAGCTTTAATTATATATATATTTATTATTAGGGCCCGAGCACCGATGGTGTGAGGACCCTCTTGGAATTGCTCTGTTTATTATTATTAGGGCCCGAGCACCGATGGTGAGAGGACCCTATTGTTTTTGCTCCGTTTATTAGGGCCCGAGCACCGATGGTGAGAGGACCCTATTGTTTTTGCTCCGTTTATTATTAGGGCCCGAGCACCGATGGTGAGAGGACCCTATTGTTTTTGCTCCGTTTATTATTATTCTTCTTCTCCAAAGTGAATCGCTTTTTAGAGGGCCTAAACATGCTCGAAAACTCATGAAACTTTGCACACGCTTCAGAAGTGGTGAAAATTTACGTGTGATATGGTTTTCAGAATTGGGGGGGGCAAATTCGGTAAATTATTGCCCCCACATTTTGCCCCGGCTCCTGGTTTCACGTACAGGTATGAAATTTGGTACATACATGTAATGACCCAATACCTACAGAAAAGTCTCTTGGAGCATAGCCCTAAACACAACAGGAAGTGAGCTATTTTGAACTTCCTCCTGGATTTTGGGCATTTTTCGTAATTTCCTGATGTTGTACTTTAACGAACTCCTCCTACAGATTTGATCTGATACTCTTCAAATTTGGTGAGTGTAATCTTAAGGCCTTTGTGACGTTAAATTGCGAAGATCTAGAGTTTTCGTCGAAGGGTGTGCCCTCGGCGGCCTGACAAACATCTATCTATAAATTACAGGAACGTCTGTCTGTCTGTCTGTCTGTGTGTGTGTGTGTCTGTTCCTCGCATATCTCTCGAACCGTTAGTCCGATTGATTTCAAACTCGACAGGTGTCTTGCCACGGGCACGAGTAAGTGCAGTGCCAAGTTTGACATTGTTTGGATGAGAAATGCAAAAGATATCGTTAAATATATCATTTTTAGAAGGTTGTGGTTTAAAAATAAACATTCTGACATTAGAGAGTTGTATCGGTCAAAGAAGCCCCAAGAAGGCTGTGGTTTAAAAATAAACATTCTGACATAAACACTCAGTCAGCTACACTGTTTACTTCTGAATATTATAGTTTGGTTCCCGAACGTGATAAATCCATCTATCTATAAATTACAGAAACGTCCGTCTGTCTGTCTGTGTGTTATTCGCATATCTCTCGAATGTGAGATAACCACTAAATGTGTGAAAACCACTATTTTCTGTTTCAAACTTTCACATAGCATCTTTAGGTTATAACAACATTGAAAATCAAAATCTGGATTTGAATTTTTTAAGATTTATTATAAAAACGGATTATTTTTTCCCAAAAATGCAATAAATTCATGACTTTTTTTTTTTTTTTTTTAAATGCTATTAATCCATTGAATCAATATAAAGTTATTTTTGATCATATTGCCATCGCAAGAAATATCTCCTGAACTTTTTTGACGGCGATCAGCTCACAAAAACTGATTTTGCACGGGCACTTTGCACTGCTCCCTGAATCGAGGTGCTTATTCATTTGTGGATGTAAACTGAATCTGTAAGTCAGCTATGCTGTTAGTGTTTACTTCTGAATATTATATTTCATTCTGGTGCGCTTAACGTTGTCGCTACTGTGTAATAGTAGCCTATGCTATTCACCAACTAAACATATCCTATTCAATGCGTTCACAGTCTCTTTCACGGGCATCATTTGTAGTTGCCTATTCACAAACTGTTTGCTCAAGCATAGCGTTTTCTCGGAGTTCACTGTGTGCTTTTTACCATGCACAAATAAAAATGTCACTGAACTTTTGCTGTGTAATTGTAACAATGAGCACACACCAAACCAACAATTACTAAAAACACACACAAAAACTGATTTTGCACGGGCATTTTTTGCACTAGTTCACCCAATTTCGGCCTTTTGGTGATATATGCATGATCAGATAAGTTCAATATTAATGTTGCTTGCAGTTCTGATGTTGCTAGGCAACCACAGACAGCCTGCAGTAACTCAGGCATACAATTTTCAATCTGCCACAAACTTCACATGTTTGATAAGAGTCCTGTCCTGAACACATGCCAATGCTCATTATGATTATAGCAATAGCACCACCTGCTGGTAGCAGGAAGTGTGGCAAATACAAAACGTGCTCGAAAAATCATGAAACTTTGCACACGCTTCAGAAGTGGTGACAATTTACGTGTGATGTGGTTTTAAAAATTGGGTGGGGCAAAATGGCTTACTTATTGCCCCTACATTTTGCCCCGGCTCGACGTTTCACGTACAGGTATGAAATTTGGTACACACATGTAAAGACCCAATACCTACAAAAAAGTCTCTTGGAGCATAGCCCTAAACACAACAGGAAGTCAGTTATTTTGAACTTCCTGTCAGATTTTGGGCAGTTTTTGCCATTTCCTGATGTTGTACTTTAACAAACTCCTACAGTTTTGATCTGATCCTCTTCAAATTTGGTGAGTGTAATCTTAAGGCCTTTCCTAAAGGTGCCGGGTGGCGGTGGCAGGGGTGCGAGGGCCCTTTTCATCGCTGCTTGCAGCTTTAATTATTATTATTATTCTTCTCCGCATTTAATTGCATTTTTGAGGGCCTAAACATGCTCGAAAACTCACAAAACTTTGCACACGCGTCAGAACTGGCGAAAATTTACATCTGATATAGGTTTCAGAATAGGACGGGGCAAAATGGCTCGATAGCGCCACCTATAAAAGTTCAACGGAGTGCGCCTCCCGCAACGTTCCACGTACGTGCACGAAATTCGGTACATACATGTATTGACCTAATACCTACAAAAAAGTCTCTTGGAGCATAGCCCTAAACACAACAGGAAGTCAGCCATTTTCAACTTCCTCTCAGATTTTTGTGCAGTTTTTGCCATTTTCAGGCCTCGTACTTTAACGAACTCCTCCTACAGTTTTAATCTGATCATCTTCAAATTTGGTGAGTGTAATCTTAAGGCCTTTGCGACGTTAAATTGCGAAGATCTTGAGTTTTCGTCGAAGGGCGGGTCCTCGGCGGCCTGACAAATTTCGATGTTTCGCCATGAAACAGGAAGTTGCTGTAACTCAGGCATGGAATGTCCAATCTGCCCCAAACTTCACACGTTTGATAATAGTTCTGTCCTGAACACATGACCATGCTCATATTCAGTTATAGTAATAGCGCCACCTGCTGGCAACAGGAAGTGACATGTTTAACACGTTGATGCCGTTCTAGCAACATGTTAAAAATGCCATTGAGTTCGAAACATGCTAGAAACATATTAAAACATGCTAGCAATACTTAGCTAAGTGCTAAAGCATGCTAATTCAATGAAACAGGACTTTGTTGTTACTCAAGAAGGCAATGTACAATCTACCCCAAACTTCACACGTTTGATAAGAGTTATCTCTTGAACACGTCCATGCTCATATTTAGTTATAGTCATAGCGCCACCTGCTGGCAACAGGAAGTGACGTTTAACACTGTTCTTGACTCCTAATAACATATAAAAAAAATGCCAGTAGGTGCTAAACATCCTACCAACATACTAGAGACATGCTAAAACATACTAGCAAACACTTAGCTAAGTGCTAAAGAATGATATTACTGCAATTAAATATGAATTTGCTGTAACTCAGGCATGGAATGTCCAATCTGCCCCAAACTTCACACTTTTGATAAGCGTTCTGTCCTGAACACATGACCATGCTTATATTCAGTTACAGTCATAGCGCCACCTGCTGGCAACAGGAAGTGACATGTTTAACACGGTTATGGACTCCTAATAACTTATATAAAAAAGTGCCAGCAAGTGTTAAACATGCTAACAACATACTAGAAAAATGCTAAAACATGCTAGCAAACTCTTAGCTAAGTGCTAAAGCATGCTATTATTGCAATTAAATAGGAATTTGCTGTAACTCAGGCATGGAATGTCCAATCTGCCCCAAACTTCACACTTTTGATAAGCGTTCTGTCCTGAACACATGACCATGCTTATATTCAGTTACAGTCATAGCGCCACCTGCTGGCAACAGGAAGTGACATGTTTAACACTGTTATGGACTCCTAATAACATATAAAAAAGTACCAGCAAGTGTTAAACATGCTAACAACATACTAGAAACATGCTAAAACATGCTATCAAACTCTTAGCTAAGTGATAAAGCATGCTATTATTGCAATTAAATAGGAATTTGCTGTAACTCAGGCATGGAATGTCCAATCTGCCCCAAACTTCACACTTTTGATAAGAGTCATGGCCTGAACACACCTAGATGAGAATGTTCAGTTATAGTAATAGCGCCACCTACTGGCAACAGGAAGTGACATGTTTAACACGTTGATGTCGTTCTAGCAACATGTTAAAAATGCCATTGAGTTCTAAACATGCTAGAAACATGTTAAAACATGCTAACAATGCTTAGCTAAGTGCTAAACAATGCTAATTCAATGAAACATGACTTTGTTGTTACTCAAGAAGGCAATGTCCAATTTGCACCAAACTTCACACGTTTGATAAGAGTTCTGTCCTGAACACACATCCATGCTCATATTCAGTTATAGTCATAACGCCACCTACTGGCAACAGAAACTGACATGGTTAACACAGTAATGCAGTACTAACCACATAATTATTGTGTACTAAGCATGCTAGAAACAGACTAAACATGCTAGCAACACTTAGCTGAGTCATGAAGCATGCTATTATTACCATTATACAAAACATTTTGTTACTGACTTTGACATACTCTTACTATATATACCTCCTTAAATGTACATTTCCCAACCATGCTCTGTCTTCCTAAAGCCAACGAGTGTTGATGGCACGGGTGCGAGGGCCCTTTCATCGCTGCTTGCAGCTTTAATTAGGGCCCGAGCACCGATGGTGAGAGGACCCTATTGTTTTTGCTCCGTTTATTATTATTCTTCTTCTCCAAAGTGAATCGCTTTTTAGAGGGCCTAAACATGCTCGAAAACTCATGAAACTTTGCACACGCTTCAGAAGTGGTGAAAATTTACGTGTGATATGGTTTTCAGAATTGGGGGGGGCAAATTCGGTAAATTATTGCCCCCACATTTTGCCCCGGCTCCTGGTTTCACGTACAGGTATGAAATTTGGTACATACATGTAATGACCCAATACCTACAGAAAAGTCTCTTGGAGCATAGCCCTAAACACAACAGGAAGTGAGCTATTTTGAACTTCCTCCTAGATTTTGGGCATTTTTCATAATTTCCTGATGTTGTACTTTAACGAACTCCTCCTACAGATTTGATCTGATCCTCTTCAAATTTGGTGAGTGTAATCTTAAGGCCTTTGTGACGTTAAATTGCGAAGATCTAGAGTTTTCGTCGAAGGGTGTGCCCTCGGCGGCCTGACAAACATCTATCTATAAATTACAGGAACGTCTGTCTGTCTGTCTGTCTGTGTGTGTGTGTGTGTGTCTGTTCCTCGCATATCTCTCAAACCGTTAGTCCGATTGATTTCAAACTCGACAGGTGTCTTGCCACGGGCACGAGTAAGTGCAGTGCCAAGTTTGACATTGTTTGGATGAGAAATGCAAAAGATATCGTTAAATATATCATTTTTAGAAGGTTGTGGTTTAAAAATAAACATTCTGACATTAGAGAGTTGTATCGGTCAAAGAAGCCCCAAGAAGGTTGTGGTTTAAAAATAAACATTCTGACATAAACACTCAGTCAGCTACACTGTTTACTTCTGAATATTATAGTTTGGTTCCCGAACGTGATAAATCCATCTATCTATAAATTACAGAAACGTCCGTCTGTCTGTCTGTGTGTTATTCGCATATCTCTCGAATGTGAGATAACCACTAAATGTGTGAAAACCACTATTTTCTGTTTCAAACTTTCACATAGCATCTTTAGGTTATAACAACATTGAAAATCAAAATCTGGATTTGAATTTTTTAAGATTTATTATAAAAACGGATTATTTTTTCCCAAAAATGCAATAAATTCATGACTTTTTTTTTTTTTTTTTCAAAATGCTATTAATCCATTGAATCAATATAAAGTTATTTTTGATCATATTGCCATCGCAAGAAATATCTCCTGAACTTTTTTGACGGCGATCAGCTCACAAAAACTGATTTTGCACGGGCACTTTGCACTGCTCCCTGAATCGAGGTGCTTATTCATTTGTGGATGTAAACTGAATCTGTAAGTCAGCTATGCTGTTAGTGTTTACTTCTGAATATTATATTTCATTCTGGTGCGCTTAACGTTGTCGCTACTGTGTAATAGTAGCCTATGCTATTCACCAACTAAACATATCCTATTCAATGCGTTCACAGTCTCTTTCACGGGCATCATTTGTAGTTGCCTATTCACAAACTGTTTGCTCAAGCATAGCGTTTTCTCGGAGTTCACTGTGTGCTTTTTACCATGCACAAATAAAAATGTCACTGAACTTTTGCTGTGTAATTGTAACAATGAGCACACACCAAACCAACAATTACTAAAAACACACACAAAAACTGATTTTGCACGGGCATTTTTTGCACTAGTTCACCCAATTTCGGCCTTTTGGTGATATATGCATGATCAGATAAGTTCAATATTAATGTTGCTTGCAGTTCTGATGTTGCTAGGCAACCACAGACAGCCTGCAGTAACTCAGGCATACAATTTTCAATTTGCCCCAAACTTCACATGTTTGATAAGAGTCCTGTCCTGAACACATGCCAATGCTCATTATGATTATAGCAATAGCGCCACCTGCTGGTAGCAGGAAGTGTGGCAAATACAAAACGTGCTCGAAAAATCATGAAACTTTGCACACGCTTCAGAAGTGGTGACAATTTACGTGTGATGTGGTTTTAAAAATTGGGTGGGGCAAAATGGCTTACTTATTGCCCCTACATTTTGCCCCGGCTCGACGTTTCACGTACAGGTATGAAATTTGGTACACACATGTAAAGACCCAATACCTACAAAAAAGTCTCTTGGAGAATAGCCCTAAACACAACAGGAAGTCAGTTATTTTGAACTTCCTGTCAGATTTTGGGCAGTTTTTGCCATTTCCTGATGTTGTACTTTAACAAACTCCTCCTACAGTTTTGATCTGATCCTCTTCAAATTTGGTGAGTGTAATCTTAAGGCCTTTCCTAAAGGTGCCGGGTGGCGGTGGCAGGGGTGCGAGGGCCCTTTTCATCGCTGCTTGCAGCTTTAATTAGGGCCCGAGCACCGATGGTGAGAGGACCCTATTGTTTTTGCTCCGTTTATTATTATTCTTCTTCTCCAAAGTGAATCGCTTTTTAGAGGGCCTAAACATGCTCGAAAACTCATGAAACTTTGCACACGCTTCAGAAGTGGTGAAAATTTACGTGTGATATGGTTTTCAGAATTGGGGGGGGCAAATTCGGTAAATTATTGCCCCCACATTTTGCCCCGGCTCCTGGTTTCACGTACAGGTATGAAATTTGGTACATACATGTAATGACCCAATACCTACAGAAAAGTCTCTTGGAGCATAGCCCTAAACACAACAGGAAGTGAGCTATTTTGAACTTCCTCCTGGATTTTGGGCATTTTTCGTAATTTCCTGATGTTGTACTTTAACGAACTCCTCCTACAGATTTGATCTGATACTCTTCAAATTTGGTGAGTGTAATCTTAAGGCCTTTGTGACGTTAAATTGCGAAGATCTAGAGTTTTCGTCGAAGGGTGTGCCCTCGGCGGCCTGACAAACATCTATCTATAAATTACAGGAACGTCTGTCTGTCTGTCTGTCTGTGTGTGTGTGTGTCTGTTCCTCGCATATCTCTCGAACCGTTAGTCCGATTGATTTCAAACTCGACAGGTGTCTTGCCACGGGCACGAGTAAGTGCAGTGCCAAGTTTGACATTGTTTGGATGAGAAATGCAAAAGATATCGTTAAATATATCATTTTTAGAAGGTTGTGGTTTAAAAATAAACATTCTGACATTAGAGAGTTGTATCGGTCAAAGAAGCCCCAAGAAGGCTGTGGTTTAAAAATAAACATTCTGACATAAACACTCAGTCAGCTACACTGTTTACTTCTGAATATTATAGTTTGGTTCCCGAACGTGATAAATCCATCTATCTATAAATTACAGAAACGTCCGTCTGTCTGTCTGTGTGTTATTCGCATATCTCTCGAATGTGAGATAACCACTAAATGTGTGAAAACCACTATTTTCTGTTTCAAACTTTCACATAGCATCTTTAGGTTATAACAACATTGAAAATCAAAATCTGGATTTGAATTTTTTAAGATTTATTATAAAAACGGATTATTTTTTCCCAAAAATGCAATAAATTCATGACTTTTTTTTTTTTTTTTTAAATGCTATTAATCCATTGAATCAATATAAAGTTATTTTTGATCATATTGCCATCGCAAGAAATATCTCCTGAACTTTTTTGACGGCGATCAGCTCACAAAAACTGATTTTGCACGGGCACTTTGCACTGCTCCCTGAATCGAGGTGCTTATTCATTTGTGGATGTAAACTGAATCTGTAAGTCAGCTATGCTGTTAGTGTTTACTTCTGAATATTATATTTCATTCTGGTGCGCTTAACGTTGTCGCTACTGTGTAATAGTAGCCTATGCTATTCACCAACTAAACATATCCTATTCAATGCGTTCACAGTCTCTTTCACGGGCATCATTTGTAGTTGCCTATTCACAAACTGTTTGCTCAAGCATAGCGTTTTCTCGGAGTTCACTGTGTGCTTTTTACCATGCACAAATAAAAATGTCACTGAACTTTTGCTGTGTAATTGTAACAATGAGCACACACCAAACCAACAATTACTAAAAACACACACAAAAACTGATTTTGCACGGGCATTTTTTGCACTAGTTCACCCAATTTCGGCCTTTTGGTGATATATGCATGATCAGATAAGTTCAATATTAATGTTGCTTGCAGTTCTGATGTTGCTAGGCAACCACAGACAGCCTGCAGTAACTCAGGCATACAATTTTCAATCTGCCACAAACTTCACATGTTTGATAAGAGTCCTGTCCTGAACACATGCCAATGCTCATTATGATTATAGCAATAGCACCACCTGCTGGTAGCAGGAAGTGTGGCAAATACAAAACGTGCTCGAAAAATCATGAAACTTTGCACACGCTTCAGAAGTGGTGACAATTTACGTGTGATGTGGTTTTAAAAATTGGGTGGGGCAAAATGGCTTACTTATTGCCCCTACATTTTGCCCCGGCTCGACGTTTCACGTACAGGTATGAAATTTGGTACACACATGTAAAGACCCAATACCTACAAAAAAGTCTCTTGGAGCATAGCCCTAAACACAACAGGAAGTCAGTTATTTTG
Organism: Squalius cephalus; assembly: GCF_949319135.1. Classification (NCBI taxonomy): domain Eukaryota; kingdom Metazoa; phylum Chordata; class Actinopteri; order Cypriniformes; family Leuciscidae; genus Squalius; species Squalius cephalus. The sequence goes on from NC_137142.1 coordinate 10,206,361, forward strand.
AACTTCCTGTCAGATTTTGGGCAGTTTTTGCCATTTCCTGATGTTGTACTTTAACAAACTCCTACAGTTTTGATCTGATCCTCTTCAAATTTGGTGAGTGTAATCTTAAGGCCTTTCCTAAAGGTGCCGGGTGGCGGTGGCAGGGGTGCGAGGGCCCTTTTCATCGCTGCTTGCAGCTTTAATTATTATTATTATTCTTCTCCGCATTTAATTGCATTTTTGAGGGCCTAAACATGCTCGAAAACTCACAAAACTTTGCACACGCGTCAGAACTGGCGAAAATTTACATCTGATATAGGTTTCAGAATTGGACGGGGCAAAATGGCTCGATAGCGCCACCTATAAAAGTTCAACGGAGTGCGCCTCCCGCAACCTTCCACGTACGTGCACGAAATTCGGTACATACATGTAATGACCTAATACCTACAAAAAAGTCTCTTGGAGCATAGCCCTAAACACAACAGGAAGTCAGCCATTTTGAACTTCCTCTCAGATTTTTGTGCAGTTTTTGCCATTTTCAGGCCTCGTACTTTAACGAACTCCTCCTACAGTTTTAATCTGATCATCTTCAAATTTGGTGAGTGTAATCTTAAGGCCTTTGCGACGTTAAATTGCGAAGATCTTGAGTTTTCGTCGAAGGGCGGGTCCTCAGCGGCCTGACAAATTTCGATGTTTCGCCATGAAACAGGAAGTTGCTGTAACTCAGGCATGGAATGTCCAATCTGCCCCAAACTTCACACGTTTGATAAGAGTTCTGTCCTGAACACATGACCATGCTCATATTCAGTTATAGTCATAGCGCCACCTGCTGGCAACAGGAAGTGACATGTTTAACACTGTTATGGACTCCTAATAATATATAAAAAAGTGCCAGCAAGTGCTAAACATGCTAACAACATACTAGAAGCATGTTAAAACATGCTAGCAAACTCTTAGCTAAGTGCTAAAGCATGCTATTATTGCAATTAAATAGGAATTTGCTGTAACTCAGGCATGGAATGTCCAATCTGCCCCAAACTTCACACTTTTGATAAGCGTTCTGTCCTGAACACATCTACATGAGAATATTCAGTTATAGTAATAGCGCCACCTACTGGTAACAGGAAGTGACATGTTTAACACGTTGATGCCGTTCTAGCAACATGTTAAAAATGCCATTGAGTTCTAAACATGCTAGAAACATATTAAAACATGCTAGCAATACTTAGCTAAGTGCTAAAGCATGCTAATTCAATGAAACAGGACTTTGTTGTTACTCAAGAAGGCAACGTACAATCTACCCCAAACTTCACACGTTTGATAAGAGTTATCTCTTGAACACATGTCCATGCTCATATTTAGTTATAGTCATAGCGCCACCTGCTGGCAACAGGAAGTGACGTTTAACACTGTTCTTGACTCCTAATAACATATAAAAAATGCCAGTAGGTGCTAAACATCCTACCAACATACTAGAGACATGCTAAAACATACTAGCAAACACTTAGCTAAGTGCTAAAGAATGATATTACTGCAATTAAATAGGAATTTGCTGTAACTCAGGCATGGAAAGTCCAATCTGCCCCAAACTTCACACTTTTGATAAGCGTTCTGTCCTGAACACATGACCAATGCTTATATTCAATTACAGTCATAGCGCCACCTGCTGGCAACAGGAAGTGACATGTTTAACACTGTTATGGACTCCTAATAACATATAAAAAAGTGCCAGCAAGTGTTAAACATGCTAACAACATACTAGAAACATGCTAAAACATGCTAGCAAACTCTTAGCTAAGTGCTAAAGCATGCTATTATTGCAATTAAATAGGAATTTGCTGTAACTCAGGCATGGAATGTCCAATCTGCCACAAACTTCACACTTTTGATAAGAGTCATGGCCTGAACACATCTACATGAGAATGTTCAGTTATAGTAATAGCGCCACCTACTGGCAACAGGAAGTGATGTTTAACACGTTGATGCCGTTCTAGCAACATGTTAAAAATGCCATTGAGGTCTAAACATGCTAGAAACATGTTAAAACATGCTAACAATGCTTAGCTAAGTGCTAAAGAATGCTAATTCAATGAAACATGACTTTGTTGTTACTCAAGAAGGCAATGTCCAATTTGCACCAAACTTCACACGTTTGATAAGAGTTCTGTCCTGAACACACATCCATGCTCATATTCAGTTATAGTCATAACGCCACCTACTGGCAACAGAAACTGACATGGTTAACACAGTAATGCAGTACTAACCACATAATTATTGTGTACTAAGCATGCTAGAAACAGACTAAACATGCTAGCAACACTTAGCTGAGTCATGAAGCATGCTATTATCACCATTATACAAAACATTTTGTAACTGACTTTGACATACTCTTACTATATATACCTCCTTAAATGTACATTTCCCAACCATGCTCTGTCTTCCTAAAGCCACCGAGTGTTGATGGCACGGGTGCGAGGGCCCTTTCATCGCTGCTTGCAGCTTTAATTATTATTATTATTATTATTCTCCGCATTTAATTGCATTTTTGAGGGCCTAAACATGCTCGAAAACTCACAAAACTTTGCACACACGTCAGAACTGGCGAAAATTTACATCTGATATAGGTTTCAGAATTGGACGGGGCAAAATGGCTCGATAGCGCCACCTATAAAAGTTCAACGGAGTGCGCCTCCCGCAACGTTCCACGTACGTGCACGAAATTCGGTACATACATGTAATGACCTATTACCTACAAAAAAGTCTCTTGGAGCATAGCCCTAAACACAACAGGAAGTCAGCCATTTTGAACTTCCTCTCAGATTTTTGTGCAGTTTTTGCCATTTTCACGCCTCGTACTTTAACAAACTCCTCCTACAGTTTTAATCTGATCATCTTCAAATTTGGTGAGTGTAATCTTAAGGCCTTTGCGACGTTAAATTGCGAAGATCTTGAGTTTTCGTCGAAGGGCGGGTCCTCGGCGGCCTGACAAATTTCGATGTTTCGCCATGAAATAGGAAGTTGCTGTAACTCAGGCATGGAATGTCCAATCTGCCCCAAACTTCACACGTTTGATAAGAGTTCTGTCCTGAACACACGACCATGCTCATATTCAGTTATAGTCATAGCGCCACCTGCTGGCAACAGGAAGTGACATGTTTAACACTGTTATGGACTCCTAATAACATATAAAAAATTGCCAGCAAGTGTTAAACATGCTAACAACATACTAGAAGCATATGTTACATATGTTACAGTCATAGTGCCACCTGCTGGCAACAGGAAGTGACTTGTTAAACACTGTTGTGGACATATAAAAGCATATAAAAAAAGTGCCAGCAAGTGTTAAACATGCTAACAACATACTAGAAACATGCTAAAACATGCTAGCAAACAATTAGCTAAGTGCTAAAGCATGCTATTGCTGCAATTAAATAGGAATTTGCTGTAACACAGGCATGGAATGTCCAATCTGCCCCAAACTTCACACGTTTGATAAGAGTCATGGCCTGAACACATCTACATGAGAATATTCAGTTATAGTAATAGCGCCACCTGCTGTCAACAGGAAGTGACATGTTTAACACTGTTGTGGTCTCCTAATAACATATAAAAAAGAGCCAGCAAGTGCTAAACAGGTTAGCAACATACTAGAAACATGCTAGCAAACACTTAGCTAAGTGCTAAAGCATGCTATTACTGCAATTAAATAGGAATTTGCTGTAACTCAGGCATGGAATGTCCAATCTGCCCCAAACTTCACACGTTTGATAAGAATCATGGCCTGAACACATGTCTATGCTCAAATTCAGTTATAGTAATAGCGCCACCTACTGGCAACAGGAAGTGACATGTTTAACACGTTGATGCCATTCTAGCAACATGTTAAAAATGCCATTGAGTTCTAAACATGCTAGAAACATATTAAAACATGCTAGCAATACTTAGCTAAGTGCTAAAGCATGGTAATTCAATGAAACAGGACTTTGTTGTTACTCAAGAAGGCAATGTACAATCTACCCCAAACTTCACACGTTTGATAAGAGTTATCTCTTGAACACATGTCCATGCTCATATTTAGTTATAGTCATAGCGCCACCTGCTGCCAACAAGAAGTGACGTTTAACACTGTTCTTGACTCCTAATAACATATAAAAAAATGCCAGTAGGTGCTAAACATCCTACCAACATACTAGAGACATGCTAAAACATACTAGCAAACACTTAGCTAAGTGCTAAAGAATGATATTACTGCAATTAAATATGAATTTGCTGTAACTCAGGCATGGAATGTCCAATCTGCCCCAAACTTCACACTTTTGATAAGCGTTCTGTCCTGAACACATGACCATGCTTATATTCAGTTACAGTCATAGCGCCACCTGCTGGCAACAGGAAGTGTTTAACACTGTTATGGACTCCTAATAACATATAAAAAAGTGCCAGCAAGTGTTAAACATGCTAACAACATACTAGAAACATGCTAAAACATGCTAGCAAACTCTTAGCTAAGTGCTAAAGCATGCTATTATTGCAATTAAATAGGAATTTGCTGTAACTCAGGCATGGAATGTCCAATCTGCCCCAAACGTCACACTTTTGATAAGAGTCATGGCCTGAACACATCTACATGAGCAACTTTAACACGTTGATGCCGTTCTAGCCGTTCAATGGTTAAAAATGCCATTGAGTTCTAAACATGCTAGAAACATGTTAAAACATGCTAACAATGCTTAGCTAAGTGCTAAAGAATGCTAATTCAATGAAACATGACTTTGTTGTTACTCAAGAAGGCAATTTCCAATTTGCACCAAACTTCACACGTTTGATAAGAGTTCTGTCCTGAACACACATCCATGCTCATATTCAGTTATAGTCATAACGCCACCTACTGGCAACAGAAACTGACATGGTTAACACAGTAATGAAGTACTAACCACATAATTATTGTGTACTGAGCATGCTAGAAACAGACTAAACATGCTAGCAACACTTAGCTGAGTCATGAAGCATGCTATTATCACCATTATACAAAACATTTTGTAACTGACTTTGACATACTCTTACTATATATACCTCCTTAAATGTACATTTCCCAACCATGACCAAAGAGCTTTAGATTTAGAACAGCAGTGTTTACATGGTATATACAAAAATGTATTATTATGAAAGAAGTGTTTGCCATTTGATGCAAATGCTTCATTCTGACATGTTTATGGCATTTTGAATGCAGTGTTGCATTTTGAAGGAGATGTGAGGCATTTTGCATTTTGTGTGTGCAGTTTTGAGAATTGTGTGTAGAGTTTTGAAAAAAGGAGACTTAGTTTTGAAAACGTGTGTAAGCAATTGGTAAAAACTGTAGTAGTAGCCTAGTAACTTATATAGCAGAGAGAGAGAGAGAGAGAGAGAGAGAGAGTGTGTGTGTGTGTGTGTGTCTGTGAGAGAGTGAGTGAGTGAGTAAATATGCGTGTATTAGCGGGGAAGAAAGGATAATAGATTGTAAACCTGTTATCTAAACCTCACTCCGGAGCAGAAGGTGGCGGTAGGCCTAATGCACCAACTTGATGCCAACTGCTGTAAAACAAGAAAGAAGAAGTCGTCATTTCTAAAATGTAGGGAGGATATTATGTATGAAATTTTGTTATCTTTATATAGAGTAAGTAATATGGGGATTGATGCTCAGTTTTTATGGGTCCCAGCACACATTGGCATACAAGGGAATGAGATGGCAGATAATTTAGCTAAAAATGGGTTGGAAAATCAGGTAGAGGTGGCAGTACCAGAAGTAAATTAGAGATCAAATCATATGTACGGAGCAAAATTAAGTTACAGTGGCAGAGATTATGGGATAATGGAAATAAAGGAAGACATTTATATAAGATACAGCAGAAAGTGGGGGAAGAAAAGTCATTGGGGAAGAGCAGGCGAGAACAGTGTCAATTTAGCAGAATTAGACTGGGTCATACAAAGTTAAATGCATCACTACATCTTACAGGAAAACTTATATCTGGAAATTGTGAGACATGCAGTCAAATGGAAACTGTTGTACATGTGATGTTTGAATCTATTTTTTTACAGTCTATGGTTTGAATGCACTAAATACTCAACTCAAAGACTGGCTTTAAGGAAAGGACTGGAACATGAAGGAATTAAACAAATGGACATTACAACTATTTTCTCAAATAAATCTGGAAAGATGGTACTCAAACACATTTCATCGTTTTTACAACAAACTGGACTGAACACAAGGATTTAAGTTAAAGTAATTAAGATACAGTAGGTGGCGATAATGATCCATATGGTTGCAAGTCGCCAATAAATAGAAGAAGAAGAAGAAGAAGTCGTCATTTCCGCCTGGGTCCATTCACTGTCGGGCATAGCGAGCAGGTGGTGGGACATATTATTATCAACAAAAATGTACTATAGAGTCAGCGGAGTCACTGGGAAATTAACGCGAGCCACAGCTGATTCTGCTTACAGTCCACAGGTAAGTCAAACATTCCGCTGTTGTTTTATGAGAAGTGAGAAGTCTGGTGTTGACCTTCACAGGAAGCGCTTCACAGTCATAGCGCAAGTCTCTCTTCATTGTACTGATTCAGTCATCTTCTCTCGATCCTCTGTCAAAGTTGCCTTCTTAAGTAACGCTATCTACGTTTATCACTAACGTCAATGGATCCGAGTAACTAAAGACGGACACTGGAGCTGCAGTGTAGCCTTCGCAGAATGTTGTAGTCCCTTGTCACACGATTCCTTTGAGTTTCTGAAAGCCAGCTGTTGAGAGGGTGCATACAGTATAAACAGATCTTAAGTGTACTTGTACTAAATAATTAGAAGAAGTTAAGTAGTAGTCGTTAGTCTATTTGCTTGATGTCAAAGACAGCTGTAGAATTCAAAGATCCATTTCTTTCTACTTGCAAGCTTTCTTTTTTTAAACTAAGGTTAGATATACACTTTGTCTATTTAACTTGTTACGTGCATCAAAAAATAGTTTGCTAAAATGAAAATACTGTTAATGATAATTATATTCTCACCCACATGTCTTTCGTTATTTTTCCATGTAACAGAAAAGGAGACCTTTTAAAGAATCTTCCTTTATCTCCTTTGCTGGAACAATTTATAGTGACATCATCTGTAAAGTTACAAAACACCATTAGTATTGAGTAGCCATGATGGTGCACTAATTGATTCGGTGTTTGATGTTAATTAGCCTCTCTAGGTTCAAAAGATTGTTTTATGTGCTGCAGACCTAAAAACAAACAAACCTCATGTCATTGTTTTTGTTCTGTAAGGGGCTTAAGCCCATGGTGCCTGCTCAAGCTCCTCAGATGGTCTTTGCTTCACCAACCAAGGTTGTTTCAGAGACTGGGTCATTGGCACACTACATGGGAGTAAACAATGTCCTTGAGCTGCAGAAGATTTTCCAGGTATGACACTGACTCACATTTTCATTCTGCTTTTTGTAACTGTTTAGAGTTAAACTGTTTGGAGCGATCATTACAAAAACCATGTGTGCAGCATCTGTTACTGAAATACTTCCACTTTGTTACACTTTTGATCATCTCTGTATTGTTTTGTATATTAAATTAACAATAATATCAGTCTTGATTATCTAAAAAATGTGAAATTAAATGTTTTAAAACATTTGAAATGTTATAAAGTAATGGGTAGTATGACAAATATATTATGTTGTCAGTAATTGTATATAGTGGTAACAGTGTATTTATACCAATATAGTTATTTTTGTTGAGTCTAGGGGTGTCGCAATATACCGGTGTTGACGATAATCGTGATATTCAACGCATGAAATATCGACATCGTGTTAATTTAGAGTGTGACAATATACCGGTATTGGCGATAACCACAATGTTTAAAATGAGTAGGACTCTTATGATAACATGACACGTAAATGCTACAGCGCCAGTTGTTGACCTCTCAAGTGGCAGTATCGCATCCGCGGACACCTGTCAAATAAGAAGACGACGCAGCGCTCGTCCGCGCCCGTGCAGCTAGAGTGAAACACTGTCCACACCCGAAAAAAGTAAGCTCGCCAGTAATAAGAACAGAGTTATTCGGCTTCAAAGAAAACAGCACCTTAAAGGTGGTCGCACACCGGACGAGAAGCGCAGCGCCACGTCTTTAAAATTCGAACAAATTCTGTGAGTGTACACACACCGGCGGCCGCGGCGCCCAGCAACGGCTCAGGGCCGTGTTCAAAATCCTGCCGCGACACAAAGCGCCATTTACATAGTTTTATATTAAATTTACATTATATTTGTCTCAAACCATCCTAAATGATTTCACCCTGTGCTGCAATATAGCCTACATTTAATTTTACATTTATTTACAGAAATAAGCTGCTTGAATGAAAATTGCTGATGTTATCGGATTTTCAGGTGATATTCTCAATGCATTCAGTTAATGGACGCTCTGAGGTAAAGTGTTCAGATGACAGACTCAGCAACTATTGTATTTAATTGTACAGTATAATCATAAAATAGTACAGACATTATCTCAATTCCATAGTGTCCTTAAACGTAATGATATTGCTGGCCATAAACTGAGAAAGTGCGCGTCCGGTGTGCGATACCTCGAGTTGTCATAGACGCGACGCGGCTATTATTTTACGAGTCATGGAATGGGATGGAAACGTGACATTAACTGCTAACAGGGGGTTTCTGTGTTCATATATTTAATAAAGGGTGATTATTAAAATTAAGAACCCTGTTTTTACTCATCTTATTTTTGTATTTGTATTTGCACTTGATTTTTTTTGCTCAAATCAGCTATCTGCATGACTTTATTGGCAATAGGTTTAAGAGCTTTTCAGTTCTTCAGGAAACCTTCAGACAGTGTTTGGCTTCAGTTTAAAACCAGATAAACTTCACATGCTTGTCTTCCTTCACAAAAATTTGCCATAGATTGAGTAGGCTACGCAAGAAGTAAAAATGCATGTGCCTTGTGTTTATCAGTATCCTTATGTTTGTTGGGTAAAAAAGAAAAACTATATAAACAAAATAAAAATTAATTTGACTTATAACTACTACCCCGCCCCAGCCCCCGCCCCATAGATTCTATAGATATCGCGATATATCGATATCGTGAATTCTTTTGGTCACAATAACCGTGGTGTGAAAAATCTAACATCGTGACAGCCCTAGTTGAGTCCATGTGCAAATATTTTTTTCATTTTTTTTTTCCATTACCCAGTGATTTAGGGCGTACTACTCTCACTAGGAACGGTTGCCTTGTACTGTGTCCAAGCACGATTAACACTCCCCCACTGGCCGGCACTCACAATGCACTTTAGCATTGCACGCCTGAGCAAGCTTGCGCCATTACAGTGCAACTTTTTGAAGAAACATGATCTCACTAATAGATTGCCTAATAGATTTATCACTTATGCAGTGCAGTGATTTTCACTTAAACATGCACGTATCAGAAGATTATTACGGAGGCAACTAGGGCTGTCGCGGTGAAGGATTTTCCCTTGCGGTAATTTTAAGTGGCTCAATAGCGCGATATGCGGTTTTACCACATTTATTAATTAATTAATATTTATTTATATTTATTTGTTGCTTTATAAATAAGTGTCACGATGTGGTCAGCATGCACAAAAACGAGTACATTTTCAGTAACCAATAAACCGAAACTAAACATCGTCTCTGCGCATTGAAAGCCTGTCACTCAGCGCGCAGTTGTTACGGCAACGGACAATCTTTGAGTGAGTCATTAAACCATTCATTCAACAACACGTTCAAAAACGCTGATTGATTCATTAAAAGATAGTAATAAAACAAGTTTAATTATTTTTAACTTTGAGCTCCACTTTTCAAGGCTCAGCTGACCAGCGATGCGTCGCATGGGTAACAGTGAAGCTTCACTTATAGAGACAAATGGCATTGATTCAATGTGTGACTCAATGAGTTTTATTTCCCGCGAGTTCCTCGCGCTGTGGATGCTGACCAACGCTGTCGCTGATGCCATTCATGGTAAATACCCTTCATTTTAAACGTTAAAAGGATGACAGGACAAATATTTAACTTTCCTTGGACACGGCAACCTTTTCACGAATATGACTTGACCTCAAAGACAGACGCAGGTAATCACACGCGCTCAGTCGATCTCTCTCATTCACTGTCTGTTTAGGCTTAAGTGCAACTCCACGAAGCCTCTGTACAAATCACCATGATAAAAGTAAAACCATGATCACCACGTCTTATTATCATTATTAACTTATGTAACATTCAATACACATGCACGAAGTTCAAAACAAGAAGGTTATAGCCTTATGAAAACGCGAATATCGCGGTTGCTGCGGTTGGCTTGTCAGTAGCGCGGTACTACAATATTGCGGTTATCGCGACAGCCCCAGAGGCAACTGACGTTGAGGGAGGAATTTGCATCTTGAGACATGAAAACAAGTTAAGTAAAAATGTAACAAGCTATGGATATTGAATGGCTTTCCTCAGGTTAATGTAATGTAGTTTACAAACAGTTTTATAGACATCTTTATGTGGATGAAACACTGTTTGAGTTCAGTTGTGTAATGTTTCTTTCAACATACCTTTGTCAACCCAGCCCTAGTGTGAATCATTTTCCAACACCTGAGTCTGGATCTGGGTTTCTGTACTTGTTCTTGTTCTGCCAACAAAAATTATTATTGTAGAATTGAATTAACTGCAAATAGTTAACTTCCATTGTGCAAATTTAAACTGATTTTTAGTATTGCTGTATTTAGTATTGCATTTTTAAATTGAACGAGCAAAAATACTTGTGTGTGTATTAAACTATATGACTTGTTACAGAAAACTGACGGAGCACCGGTTCACTTGAAACGTGGAGTCATGGACAAAATGCTGTATAGGACCACAATGGGCTTGACAATTGGTGGCGCCCTCTACTGTTTAATGGCCCTCTATATTGCTGCCCAGCCCCGATAACCACAGTGACCCCCGTCACCCCCCCCACCCCCCCCCCCCCCCGCGCGCTTGTGCCCTGTATAGTTCAATATTAGAATTATTATGGTTTGACTGATGACATGGACTTTTGTCATTTTGCTCTCAAAGAGTCACATAATTATTTATGATGCTATTTCACTTCCGTAAAACTGCTCTTATTTACTCCAATGTTTTTATTTCACTGATTTTGCAAGTACATCTTGATCATTTTGAGAAGCAGCCTCCTAACTAATTGAACCAACTGTCTGAAGAATTCATTGAGTTTGAGATTGTACTTCATTGGATATATACATTTATTGTTTAATGTATCCGGCCAATCATTTTCTTCTCATTGGTCCCTCCTTCAAGACAGTAGTTTACCTTGATGATCTGTTTTAACCAGGGTAAATTTAAATAATGTACTGATGTACTGACCTATTTGCATCTCCTCATTTCTTTTGAGTTAATGACAATGAACTATTACAGCTTGTCAAAAAATCTTGTAAAATGAAGTCCTTGCAATTTGTACCTAGCAGAATAAATATATTTTGTAAAAAGGAAAAACAAACAATGGAACTCTGTTGTCTGTATTTTACTTGTTTGTAATGGTATTCAATTATTGGCAACAACATCCTGTGGTCTTCAGATATGTCTCACCATATAGGATACAAGTCTGATGGGATTGAAAGTGTTATTAGTTTTAATCAATGCATGAAAGTGTTTCAAATCCTATAATTAACTGATATTAGAATAGTTCCGGTATAATGTTAGATGGTTTTGGATCAGGCAACTAGAAAATTAACATCTCTATTGATTCTTGACCTTGATTGCCTTGATACAGTAACAGTGCTACATAATGTTCTCTATTGATTTATGTTTTTGTAGATTTACTTGCGTAGAAACACCAAAGATGCTTTAATATATTATGCGTTTTATTAGACAGCTGAGCAACTGTTTGGATACTTTTATCAACAGAAAACTAATCATTGTTATATAGCTCAAACATGGTTAGACTTATTTTTTGAGTCTCTTGTTTTCTTGATTTAACATGAGTAATGTGCTTGAACCATGCCTCAGAGGCACTATTTTGTCAAGTGGATAACATCAGAAAGCATTTTATTTGTAGTAATAGTAATACGCCGTTTTCTCCACCATACAATATATTTTAAAATGAATTGCATGCCATTTAGCAAACAGTGTCATCCAGCTTTTATTAATATTCTATTATCGGTCTAGCTTACCTTATTTTTAGTTGGCACAACTTAACATCTGTATAAACAACTTGTTAATCAAGTATACTCAAGTACTGTTAACTTCTCATTAGAGTTCACATTACTAGGAAAATATCAGGAAACCGATTACCTTAAAAATTTCAAGTAAGCTGAACTAAAAAAATCAAGTTAAGACAAAAAGCAACAATTGAATTCAGGTTAAACATTATTTATTACTCAGCAATTGTCTTTATGCACTACAGTTTACTAAACAATGTCTTTCAGACACCCTTAAATTCTAAACATTGTTTTTTAATGTAACATTAACAATTTTTGAATCCCAAAAAGCACATTGTTATTCTTGTTAATCCTAAAGCAACTCAAAAGTGCAGTGCAACCCCCCCCCCCCCAACAAAAAAAAAAAAAAACCAACAACACTTAAAAGAATCAATATTAGCTTAATGCAAGAATTGACAATTTGGACACTTAAAATAAAACAAAAACCTTAAATTGTAAAAAGAGGTGATAATTTAGAACTTCAATTAAAATAATTTAAAACTTTTGTGCAACCACAAACTTAAAGGGATAGTAATGAACCCTGTGAGGTTTCTGTCCCTCTATTTAAAAGTCCATGTAACCATAACTTAAAAGATAATTACGGTTGCTTAAAACAAATCATAAAGACTTAATTACCTTTTTGGATCTTTTAAGTTTGGTTACCTGGAATTTCAGTCGAAGGACAGAAACCTCTCAGGGTTCATTAAAAAATATTTATTTGTGTTTAAAAGACAATCCAAAGTCTTACAGAATGAGGGAGAGTAAATTGTGACAGAATTTACTATCTCTTTAAAAACAATCTGAAACAGCCTTCACTTACATAAGCAGCATGCTTTTTTTAAGTGACTGTAGATTTGTTTTTTAGGGATTTTTGTCCAAGAGAAAGAAACACTCTTTGTATAAAATCAAATGTGTTCTTGAGCTGTAGAGGGTATCCAAATTCAGCCCATATATCAGCCCAAAACGTATTGGCATCTAGAAGGGTTTCAAGATCATCCACCACAAATGGCTCCTTCTAGGATAATTGCTGCATGCGAAGCCTTGAAATGCAGTGCTTGTGGAGAATCCTGGCTGTCTTCATTATAGTCAGAATCCTGATGGAAATCTGGTGTGTGTCACAGTCCTCAAAAAGGAACAGCAATGTTACAATTCTGGTTACATTACAAATAGGAAATCTCACAAATGTACATTTAACTTAAAAAATCAGGACCATCACCTTCTGTTCTAAGTAGAACTAACAGCGATAAACAATGGTTGTTAAAGTGTTGTGTTGAAATTAGACAAAACAATTACAATGACAGCAGAACATGCACACAGCAAAATGTACAAGGGCTTGAGTTAAAAAAATAAACAAATGCAGATTTTGTCTGTTCTTTTTCTGGGAAAGTTGAATAAAGCATAATTTAATGCCTATGTGATTTATGTGTGGAGGATCACAGTTTAAAATTAAATATACAGAGAAAGGTACTTGCCAACATTGTTTTTAAATAGTCAGAGGTTTGTTTCTTCTCCAAAGAAGAGAAGGATGTCCACAAAGAACTGCTGTGCGCTTAGCAGTGATTTCAGTGCTCTGGGAAAAAAAAGTTAAAACATAGAATTAAATTCAATATCAAATTATTCTCTGACAGCTTTCACGAAAAATAATCACTATTACTGACTCCATGTTGATCTAGAATCTGCTGTATGACATTTCACAAAAGGGGCTTTGACAGAAAAAAGATTTGATTAATTTGCTGAATTATTTCCTGTGCATGCTGCATCCGATTTTCAGAATGGTTTGCATTTTAAGAACATCTGCAGAAAAAAACAAAAACTACTATACAGCTTTGTATTTTTATTTACAAATCATTGTGTAGTGTTCAAACATTTCATTTTAAAAGTAACCTAAAAATTAAAACATATAAACCATAGCAGTGCCTGTACGACAAAGTTAAACAAATATAAATCAGTAAATTAAAGTAATCAGTAAAAGTTTTTTATACACACAAAAAACCCAACAACAAAAAAAACATAAAAACGTTGTGCGCATGACCACTCAAAAAAATTCTAAATACTTATTATTTCAAGTAGAGGTTAATTGAAATCTATTAGATTTTAATAACTTTCTGTGCTAAAAAGTTGTCATTACTTTGTTAAACTTAGTAAGGTCAACAAACTTAATCAAAATAAGTTACATTCACTCAGGGGCGTAGCACCAAATTTTGGGCCCTGGGTACAAACCATCTTGCTGGGCCCCCGTACCAAATACCATAGTGATACCAATGGGTGGGGTATTGCATTTTTATCATAAAAACACTTAAAATGTAAACAAAATAAGCCACACTCTGATTAATATATTTTTGTTTTATTGTCAAAAGTACTACTTAGTACGGTCCGTTCGGTATTTATGGAAGGGGCCACCGGAGGAAAATAGGGGAGGGTCATGTCTTTTTATTCTTTGTTGAGGGGAGGGTCATCCAACTTTTTTTAGTCTAGGGGGAGGGTCACCCAACTTTTGTGAAAACAGCAACATTTCAAAGTGGCTTGTTTGGTGCATATTTTTTTACATCTCGCGGTCTCGGCCCCCCATCGCTATCAGATGCGTCTGACCCAACAAAAATCCAGTTTGGCACTGTTTGACAGTGCGCACGCACTTCACAGTATGCTCAGAAAAAGTGCATCATGTCAGAACAGAACGCCAATGAAATGTTTACCCGGCAAAGCTTTAAAGCACGAGCAAATAATTAACTTTTATGATTGCGAATAAGTGCAGTGTCCTGTGAGTGTAACTCTACCGCTGCATTAACATGTGATGTGAATGTACGTTGAGTTTTACAGTATTGGGACTGAGGCGCCAGAACTGCAGCTGATAGAATGTGCGCTGTAGCGCGATAGGCTACTACCATATTTTAGTTTCCATTCTTATTTTGTTTCCACAATAATGTAAATCTAGTAAATCTACTGAAAATTGCCACCATAACAGTGGAGTGTGATGTGTAAGATGTAGGGCTACCACATCTTTAAATTACTAAGGTAGGCTACATAATAAAATACGTAGACCTAGACCAAAAAACTAGTTGAGGATAAATTCGTTGAAATTGGGCAATTCCATCGTTATGGACGTGACATTTGCAGTCAAAACTTGAAATATAAATTCTCAGAAAATGCATTTAATATATTGAAACGTCTGTTTATATCATACTCCCTTAATAAAGGAGTCAAGACATTAGAAAAATATCAGTCTACACCAAGGTTATTATAGTTTTGCTTTTTTAAATTAGTTTTTATTTTAATATCGTTTTCAATTTTGCTTTAAATTTAAGTTTAGTTTTAGTTAGTTTCATTAATGGTTTTGTTAGTTTTAGTTTAGTTTTTATTTTGCAAACACATTTCTATTTAGTTTTTATTTTATTTAGTTTCAGTTTTAGTTTTAGTAATTATAGTTTAGCAGAGCAAACATTTCCAGGGTAAACCAAAGCGAGACGCATAATTTCAGCAAAGTTTAAAGAGGCTACATGCGATTTTCTGAAATTTAAACTCGCGACTGACACCTGTGGCCAAAAAACGGAACTTCTCTTCCTTTCTGCTCGCTCTCGTACGTGCACACTTCACAAGTCATCCGCTGCAAAGAAGTTAACATTATGTTTACAGAGGTAAGAACAGTCAAATACATATATTGTTTGAGAAACTAAGTTTGTTTGCTGACTAGCGGTGGTGGCAGAGTGATCTGAAACGTTTAACATGAACGCGCTTGACGTCACATCCGCAGACAGCGCGCGAAAAATCCGACCCGACAGAAAATATGAAATAAAATAGCCATAAATTAGTATTAATATTGCTAGCATCACTGGTAGCGTCGTTGCTAACTTAACGTTACTGTCCATCTGTTAAAATGGCGAATATATCAGATGTAAGTAGTAGGGTTGTGCCGATAGACGATAGTATCGTGTATCAACGATAGACAGAGATATTGCTGATGGCAGATGCCTTTGACGATATCAATACGATAATTGGCTCGTTTTCCCATTAATGTATTAAATCATTATTATTATTATTATGAAGCTAGTATAGTTATTAAATTAATTAGGAACTACAATTATATTTGCCTTGCCTAAATTCATAACGACATCACCACACTTGCGACATCACCACATAACCACACTTGCGACATCACCGACGCGCGCGTATGAGGACTCCTCAAAGAAAATGTTTTTAAAACAGACTAAAAAACTACACCCCACAACGAAATTTAATTGCAAGGTGATCCATTCACAAATTGTCAAGAGTGCTTGTTTTAACAGATGCATCATTCTTATACAGAGCCAAGATGAAGATGCGACATCGTTGTTCGTCAGTATTTTGTTTCCATAGCACATTAACAAAATATTTAATGACACTAATAACACTAAAAACAATACAATTACAAAATATTAATTATAATAATAATAATATCAATAAAATTATATAGGCCGCCTAGGCCTAATACAAGTCTTTAGTTCACGAAGCATCTGTGAAACTCTGCCATCTGTGAAAATCACAAGCAACTTCAAACTTGTTTAACAAGAAATATTCTTCTAATTTTTTCACTGTCAATAATGTAAGTCCACAAGAGAAATATTAAGCCAGTAAATTAAGATAGTTGATGTAGCCTACCGTTATATCCACTGTCGTCTCTGAGAGAACGCGCCGTTAATGCAGCGAAAGCTCAGTCAGTTTCTGCTTTCACTTTCAGGGCGCGTTTACATGCACGTTAACTCGATTATGCTGAATAAACTGACAATGCATGTGGTCATGTAAACGCATTAACCCGTTTTCCTTTATCAGAGTCAGGTCATAAGTTTAAGTGTAACCGATCGACTTTTAGATTTTTGCCTCTGATTTCTCCCGGCATTTAAAATCCGCGTTATTTGGGCTTATTGAAGTGCGGTGCGCATAAGTGAAGTGCATCCAGACAGAGAGAGATCACTGGTAGGAGGACATATATCGCAGACTCCGACTCTTTCTTGACCCAAGAAATTAAAACGTGTTCTCATCTCGTGCCGAAGTAGCCTACAGTCAAAATGCTGCATCTGTAACGGCATGAGAGGATAATGTGTGTCCGTAAATTTCCCGCTGACATGTTGAAATACTCCGAGTCAGATACAAGAATGATTAGGATCTTTTTTTACCTCACTATACCAGGAAATAACCTGATTTAGCCTATTAATAAACACTCCACCTTTGCTAGCAAAATAGAAAAAGATTCTCATTTAAAACGAAGTAATAAAACAAGCAAATTGATGAGTAAATAAGCAAGTTAATAATCAAATAAGTAAGCCCCGCCCCCCTCACGATAATATCGTGTATCGCCGATCTCACAGGCTGACGACAGGACGATATGAAAATGGAGCATATCGCCCAACTCTAGTAAGTAGTCTACCTTTTGGTGCAGGTGAGGACACATTTGAGCTGCACGCGGTGCAGTCTGAGCTGGAAGCTGTTGAGAAACAGATCCATGACCTTTTAGTGAGACAGGCCGAGCTGATAGACCGGCGTTTGGCTCTTGAAACATCACGCGCCGATGCACACAAATCAGAGATTAACGTTACTAACCCGCTGACTCCGACCTCGTCTACTCCGTGCGTTTCTCAACATCGGTCCCGAGCGTCGAGGTCGCGATCAGCCATGGTCTCGTTCACTCCGGCTCCAACACGCCACCACGAAGCCTGGATGGTTCCGCAGCGGAAGACGCGAGTCAGGTCTAGACCAAGAAAACTCTCTCCGACCCTCCCGGTTTTCGAGATATCCACACAAAACCGCTTCTCCCCTCTTCGCGAAACAGAACGCGATGCTGTGATCATCGGCGATTCCATCGTTCGACACGTACAC
This sequence comes from Squalius cephalus, assembly GCF_949319135.1. Classification (NCBI taxonomy): domain Eukaryota; kingdom Metazoa; phylum Chordata; class Actinopteri; order Cypriniformes; family Leuciscidae; genus Squalius; species Squalius cephalus. Next base: position 10,224,389 of record NC_137142.1, read on the forward strand.
GCTACATTAAGTAAAAGTAAGGTGCATAGTCACTGCTTTCCTGGTGCTCGTGTTTCTGAAATCGCTGCTCGCGTTCCCGAGATTCTGAACGAGCGCGTCGGAACTGTTGTCCTGCACGCGGGAGTTAACGACATCAGGCTGCGCCAGACGGAGGTTCTGAAGAAAGACTTCAGGAATCTGATCGATACGGTACGCAGCACATCGCCTGAAATAACGATCATTGTGTCAGGACCGCTTCCCACGTACCGACTAGGTCATGAAAAGTTTAGTAGATTATTCGCGCTAAATGAATGGTTAATGTCATGGTGCAATGAGCAGAAACTGCTCTTTGTAAATAATTGGAATCTGTTTTGGGAGCGTCCTAGGCTTTACCGTGCTGATGGCTTACACCCAAGCAGATTCGGATCGGATCTTCTGTCAGATAACATCACCAAAATGTTAAATACCTTTTGACTAGTAACCAAAAGTCCAAATCATAGTCTCTGCTGCACCAATTTAACTGATATAAATACTAGTGTTGAACATTGCATAGAAACTGTGTCTATTCCTCGTTTAGTGAGATCAAATAATAAATCTACCGCAGGATCTAGAAAAAATCTAATTGTTATTAAACCAGAAAATGTTGCTATTAGTAATCAAAAACAATTTCTAAAGCTAGGTCTTCTAAACATTAGATCACTCACACCTAAGGCAGTTATTGTAAATGAAATAGTCACAGATAATAGCTTCGATGTACTTTGCCTTACTGAAACCTGGCTTAAACCAAATGATTATTTCGGTCTAAATGAGTCTACTCCATCAGGATACTCCTATAAGCATGAGCCCCGTCTGATTGGTCGTGGCGGCGGTGTTGCAACAATCTATAGAGATATTCTCAATGTTACTCAGAAAACGGGCTATAAGTTTATTTCGTTTGAAGTACTTGTACTAAATGTTACGCTCTTAGATGTTCGAAAAACATCCCTATTATCTCTAGCCTTGGCTACCGTATATAGACCGCTTGGGCCTTACGCTGATTTCCTAAAAGAGTTTGCAGATTTTCTCTCAGACCTATTAGTTAATTTCGATAAAGCATTAATTGTTGGAGACTTTAATATCCACGTAGATAATTCAAATGATGCGTTAGGGGCTGCGTTTACAGATTTATTAAACTCCTTTGGGGTCAAGCAAAACGTTACCGGACCAACTCATCGTTTTAATCATACACTCGATTTAATTATATCACATGGAACCGATCCAACCGATATAGATATCATTCCACAAAGTGACAATGTCACTGACCATTACATGGTAACTTGCATATTACGTACTCCTGTAATATATCATGCTGCGCCGCGTTATCGATTAGGCAGAACAATCCTTCCATCCACCATAGATAATTTTTCAAATTGCTTATCTGATCTGTCTCAGCTGCTCAGTGAACCCAAACAAACAGATGAACTTGAGGAATTAACTAGCACTATGAGCACCATTCTCTCTGGAACTTTGGATATTGTTGCACCCATTAGATTAAAAAAGGTCAGAGAGAAAAGTAAAGCACCATGGTACAACAATACTACGCATGTTCTAAAGAAAGAAACCCGTAATTTAGAGCGTAAATGGAAAAAAACTAACTTAGAGGTCTTTAGAATCGCATGGAAAGACAGTATGTCACGTTATAAAAAGGCCCTAAAAGCGGCCAGGGCTGAGCATCTCCGCAAACTAATAGAAAACAACCAAAACAATCCTAGGTTCTTATTTAACACCGTGGCTAGACTAACAAATAAACAGATGTATCCTGAACAAAACATTCCGTTACAGTTTAGTAGTAATGATTTCATGAAGTTCTTCACTGAGAAAATAGAAAACATCATAACCACAATTGTAAACGTTCAGTCCTCAATCACGCCTTATAATTCAGCCTCAATTATCACCCCGCAAGAACAATTACAGTGCTTTACAACTATAGAACAAAAAGAGTTAAATAAACTTATCACTTCATCTAAAACAACAACATGTTTATTAGATCCTATACCAACTAAACTACAGAAAGAAGTGTTAACTGTAGTGGAAGAGCCTCTTCTCAATATTATTAACTCATCTTCATCTTTAGGTCATGTTCCAAGAACATTTAAACTGGCAGTTATAAAACCTCTCATTAAGAAACCACAATTAGATCCACATAATCTAGCAAATTATAGACCCATTTCAAATCTACCTTTTATGTCTAAAATACTAGAAAAAGTTGTGTCCGCCCAACTGGGCTCTTTCTTGCATGAAAATGACATCTATGAAAAGTTTCAGTCAGGATTCAGGCCGCATCATAGCACTGAAACTGCGCTCGTTAAAATCACAAATGATTTACTTTTAGCTTCTGACCAAGGCTGTATCTCATTATTATTTTTACTTGATCTTAGTGCTGCGTTCGAGACTATAGATCACACAATACTCTTAGATCGACTACAAAATTATACTGGTGTTCAAGGACAAGCATTAAGCTGGTTTAGATCGTATTTATCTGACCGCTACCATTTTGTTTATTTAAATGGAGAAAAATCGATCATAACTCCAGTAAACTATGGAGTGCCGCAGGGATCTGTGTTAGGCCCTCTGTTATTTTCAATATATATGCTGCCACTTGGAACTATTATAAGGAAACATGGAATTAGTTTCCATTGTTATGCTGATGACACTCAAATCTATATTTCATCACGGCCAGATGAAAACGCTAAATTATCCAAATTGACAGAGTGTGTTAAAGATATAAAAGATTGGATGACGCGCAATTTTCTTTTATTAAATCCAGACAAGACAGAGGTACTAATCATCGGTTCAAAAAACCACCCACAAAACCTCTCACAATACAACTTTAACATCGTAGGATGTCCTGTTACTTTATCCTCTACAGTAAAAGACCTGGGTGTTATATTAGACTGCAACCTGTCTTTTGAAAATCATATTTCATATGTTACAAAAACAGCCTTTTTCCACCTTAGAAACATTGCTAAGCTACGTAACATGCTATCAGTTTCTGACGCAGAAAAGTTAGTTCATGCATTCATGACCTTGAGACTAGATTACTGTAATGCTTTATTAGCTGGTTGTCCTGCAACCTCAATAAACAAGATACAGTTAGTCCAAAATGCCGCCGCTAGAGTTCTAACTAGATCAAGAAAATATGATCATATAACACCAATTTTATCATCACTACATTGGTTACCTATAAAGTTCCGTATTAATTACAAGGTATTGCTACTGACTTATAGAGCCCTAAACGGCTTAGCTCCAGTCTATTTAACCGATCTTCTATCGCCCTATAATCCATCGCGCTCTTTAAGGTCACTAAATTCAAGGCTTTTGGTCATACCTAGGATATCCAGGTCCACCAAAGGAGGGAGAGCATTTTCACATTTAGCTCCAAAACTCTGGAATAGTCTTCCAGATACTGTTCGTTGCTCAGACTCGCTCTCCCAGTTTAAAACTAGATTAAAGACGCATCTCTTCAGCCAGGCATTCATATAATACTTTTAATATTACAGTTAAATCCGACCTTTAGTTCATAAACGCCAGAGGAGAACTGGCCCCCGACTGAGCCTGGGTTCTCCCAAGGTTTTTTTTTTTCTCCATTAGGTCACCTGATGGAGTTTTTCGGTTCCTTGCCACTGTTGCCTTTGGCTTGCTCAGTTGGGGATATTTGGGGATATTTAATTTAATTAATCAATGAACGATACTATTGATCAGCATTACCAAACGTGGACGTTCCACTAGAAACAAACATTGATGTATTGTTTTAATTTAATACTGTGAAGCTGCTTTGATACAACCTATGTTGTGAAAAGCGCTATATAAATAAACTTGACTTGACTTGACTTGATGGGTCGGTTTAGGGGTCGGGTTAGTGTGTGTGTGTGTGTGTGATGGGTCGGTTTAGGGGTCGGGTTAGTGTGTGTGTGTGTGTGTGATGGGTCGGTTTAGGGGTTGGGTTAGTGTGTGTGTGTGTGTGTGTGTGTGTGTGTGTGTGATGGGTCGGTTTAGGGGTCGGGTTAGTGTGTGTGTGTGATGGGTCTGTTTAGGGGTCGGGTTAGTGTGTGTGTGTGATGGGTATGTTTAGGGGTCGGTTTAGTGTAAGGAGACAGAATATACAGTTTGTACAATATAAAAACCATTATGTCTATAGAGAATCCCAACAAAGATAGTGGACCAGAGAGAGAGAGAGAGAGAGAGAGAGAGAGAGAGAGAGAGAGAGAGAGAGAGAGAGAGAGAGAGAGAGTGAGTGAGTGAGAGAGAGAGTGTGTGTGTGTGTGGGTGTGTTTGTCTGCTTGTGTTTTTGTGTGTGTGTGTGTAGTGTCCCGGGACATGTCTCCACATGGATAACAATATTATTAGCAGAAAATATTTTGTAAAAACAAAGATAACAACAGCACCTTTCAGCCTGTCAACCTTCATGAAAGCATGACATCACCACATTAAAGGTATGTTTGTGCTTGACGGACTTGTTTTGCTGTTGCACCCGCATCTCGCAAATGAAAGGACATTATAAAAACGCTTCGCTCAAGTTAAAAGAAGTTCAACTTGCGTCTCATTACCTTGAGTTATTTCCCATTCCACTGCCACAGACGCATCCTTTATGAACAGCCGCTCAGGACTAGCGATGTGTTCGCTGGTCCTTCAGTGAGCGCGACACAGGACAGCGGTTAATCGCCTCAGCGACTTCACGCGTGCGAAGCGCAATATACACGCATTTCCCTAAACAGCCACAGGTCAGACTTTCCACCAAAGTAAAGAGCTTATTAAATACGAAAACGATTATTTATTTTTGCTAATTATTATTTTATTTCAGTTAGTTTTTCAGTAACTGTTGTTAGATTCGTTAAGTTTTAGTTTTTCATTTATTATGAATTTCTAATTTTATTTCAGTTTACGAAAATGTTTTTTGACCAATAGTTTTAGTCTTAGTTTCAGTTTTCGTTTACGAAAATAACCTTGGTCTATACATGCGTTTTATATTTAATATGAGGGAAAGACATGTGACGTGACACAAAAAATCTTTAACTTTTAGGTGGCAAAATATTTTTTAGTAATTCTATGAATTACACTGCGCAAACCAAAAGTAATATACCGGATGAAGAGGGGTCGGCCTCCACAGAACATAAAATATTATTTTTATTTTATTTTTCGTGTTCGCTTTTATGAGGAAAAAAACAATGTTACGAACATGACAGTTCTCCATTACGGACATGACCGCTCTGAGAGCGACTTTAAAACTTTCACAGAGACCTCAAACAGAAAGCACAAAGCCTTTCTTTAAAGTGAATTTCGTTTTTTTTATTAATTGTATCTGAATTTTAATCAATGTTTCATCAACCAATTGCCTGGATTTAATAAATAAAAGAAGTAAATATAGTAGAAAATAGATAATCATGACACGGAGGCGCCGGTGAGTGAACTGGACTCTCGTCTCATAAATGAACCGAAACTCAGCGTAAGGTACTTGCCTCACAGACCTGAGAAATATATAGAAAGCTTGAAATATACTTTTAAACAGAACAATTCAAAACGAAAGAAAACAGACTGCTCTCTACTTAATCCGTATGAAATGTGCATTTCTCTCTGGCGCGTTCACTACTGCGAAAATCGCGAGTCAGCATCGTTCTTCATCTTTGCAGTCGACACAGAAAACACTTGTTTATTAATAAACAATTAAAATGTCTCCGTGCTATATTTGACATATTCATAATCATTACTTTTGCCGGTTCTTTGTGACAGCTTTTAGATGCTTTATTGGCAGTGCCACCCACATGTTGAATGAGTCACACCGCATCAGCACCGAAAACAAGATTTTTTTTCAAATCAAAAATCGTGATACGAACCGAATCGTGGGTTTGGTCTATCGTTACAGCCCTAGTAAGATGAGAAAGCAGGAGTTTATGGTTGTAAAAAAACAATGGCTATCTGAACATCTGCTATCTGAACAAGTGCAAACCAGAAGTAATCAAATTATCGGGGAGGGTCATGCCTTTTTTCACAATCGTTTTGGAGGGTCATAGAAAAATGTATTGCTGGCGAAGGGAGGGTCATGTATTTTTGGACTACAGATCTCAAAACTCCTCTGGTAGCCCCTTAAATAAAAAACGAACAGTCCCTTACTGAGATGACAAAAGGTCTAGCAGGTCCAAACCTGGACTAAATCAAATATACTGTAAAGCAGTTCTGAACAATGACCATACCAAATGAGAAAAACTTTGGTCTGAACATTAATAAACACAAACTAAATAATGTCAGTTTTTACTAAATGCCCATTGACGGGTCTTTGCATGCGCAAATTTGCTGATCAGGGGCCTCATTTATAAAACTTTGCGTAGGATTTGCGTCATAAGTGGCATCCGGATGAAACATAGGACGTGCGTACGCACAGAAATATTCGGATTTATAAAACCGTGCGCACGCACATCCTACGCAGTTTTCCCTTAATAAATCACAATCAGTTCTAAATGTAGCGCAGCTTTTGCGGCTTCATGTCACGCCCATAGTTGCCCATAAATAGTCCGTGAAACGCCCACAAATTAATATTCATCGATTGCGAAATCATGGCAAACACAGAGAGGAAATCAAAAAACATAACTTCACTCAATGTGAAGTAGAAGTTATCGTTGGCGAGGTGGAAAAGAGGAGAAAAATGTTGTTTGGAGGGCACAGTGTGGGCATTACTAATGCCAAAAAGGCACTTGAGTGGCAAAAGGTTGCAGACGCCGTAAATGCTGTAGCCTCACAACCTCGGACTGTGGCCGAAATAAAAAAGAAATGGTCGGACATCAAAGTCGAGGCAAAAAAGCGTCTAGCGCTCCATCGCCAGAGCGTGACAAGCTAGGCTACTGATGTCGGTTATAATCTACGTGGAAATGGGAAATAGTTCAGCGCAAATGTAATTTCTTGCAGCTTTCTGAATGGTTGAGACATAGCCTACGTCATACATTATTTTATCAAAAATAAAACAAACTAAAGGCATATAGGCTTTGCATGAATACCATGATTCCGTAGCTGATGAAGAAATTTTTACTATGAAAATAACTTTCCCCAGTGGACAATTAATACATCTATCTATTTATCTATCTATATATCTCCCTCCCTAATTATCTATCTATCTGTCTATCTTGCATCTATCTGCTCCGCCAGACGGACACATTGACGAGAAAATCAGTTTTGTACATTATTTCGTTCTGTTTACCATATTATTCATAAGGATGAATTGCATAACATGCCAATATTATTGCAGAACATATTTCACTTTTCTTTTCGCAAATATGTGTTCATTTGCATTTCTGTTGTAATTTTCGTTGGATTTTGTTTGTTTTACACTGCAGATTGATCAAACGGCTGTTCGTGTAGGCTGTTAATAAGACTTGCTTTGTGAAGTCTTCATGTTAGGCTATTTATGAGAGGCAGTATTGCCATTTCTTTTACACAACGGTCTACAGTTTCACACACTTTCACGTGTTTCTTCCATCTGCCGACGGTGTCGCCATTTCTCATTTCACCCGTTTTTGTGCGTACGCCTGGGTGAGAGCTTGCGTGAAGGACCGCACATTTTCCCGTCAAGTTTGCTTTTTATAAATACCAATTATTGCGTAGAGAGCGGCGTACGCCTTCTTTTGTGCGTACGCAATGTTTATAAATGAGGCCCCAGGTCTTTAAAGTCCAGTTTTTTGGCCAACTAACTTTCTACAGAGAGTATGGCAAGGCTGTTCAGTCTATCCTGGGACATTGTTGATCTTAAATAGTTCTTTACAAGTTTAAGTTTACTGAAAGCACGTTCCCCTCCAGCAACAGTCACCGGGAGTGTACAAAAGATCCTCAAGCCAATGCAAACTTCTCCAAAAATGCTTTCTAGCTGCATTTTGTATATGGCATTCAGCAGCTCCAGTGGTGAATGAGTATTTGGAAATGTATCTCCATGAATTGCTTTTAAATGAAGCATTTTGTTTTCAAATTCTGCTCTAAGGTCTTTGTTGTATTTTTTTATTGGAGTCTGACACGAAATCTTCATCTGATCTTCTGTCATGTCTGTAATCTTGAGAAAAGCTGCAAATGTGTCACATACAGATGCTGTGGTCTGAAACCTTGCGGTCAAGTCACTTATAATAGAATCCAGTGCCACATAAAATGTTATGTTTGAATGCTTGTTCTGCATTTTCTTCAGATGTATCCCCTTCTGTCTCATCATACATCCTTTTTCTTCTCTTCTTTCTTTTATCTTCACCTTTGAACTGAGTTGGGATCTCCATTGCCCGAGCAACCAGTGTGGCCTCACCAAGCAGGCTGTCCCATTCATTGCGAAGTGCTTGCATTTCCTCTTTTAAACTTGCGATGTTTGCAGCCTCCACATCCAGTGAAATATTTCCTGCTTGAAGAATAATATTTCGATTCTCAATGCACTGCAGAATCTTTACCCACACAGTGAGGAGAAGAACTGCATCAAACTTTGAAAAATAATCTTTAAGACCATTTGCCTCATATTTTGCCTCATTGGTCAGATTGCAGTTGGCAATTACGCTGTCTAATGCTTCAATAATTGAAGGCAAATGAGTCGCCACAACTCGAACAGCCGCAATACGAGCACTCCAACAAGTCTCTGACAGACGATGAAGAGAGCAACCAGTTTTGTCTTTCAAAATTGCCCATCGTTCTGGACTGGAGCTGAAAAATGTGTACAGACAATTAATACATCCAAAAAAAGTCGAAACCTGAGGACAGGACTGCGCAGCATGTACTCCCACCAGATTGTGAGTGTGGGATGCACAAGGACTGTATGTTGCAACTGGGTTTTGTTGTAAAATCTGAGCCTGAACACCTTTCACTTTGCCTGACATATTCGCACCATTGTCATACCCTTGCCCTCGACAGTCTTCCAATGGTACGCCGCTGTCTTTCAACATGTCTAGGATCATTTGTGAAATTTCCTTGCCTGACTTTTTATTAAAGTCTTTGAACTGGAGGAATCTTTCTGTTATCTCCCAAACACCACTGTTTTTGTCTTGATGCACATATCTTAGTAGTAGCACATTTTGCTCTGTGTGAGATATGTCAGGTGTAGAGTCACAGATCACTGAGTAATAAATTGCCTCTTCTCTTTCTGCAAGAATGCTGTTCAGAACTTTTTTGCCACATAGTTCAATTAACTCATTCTGTGTTTCAGGACTAAGGTAATGAGTTAGCCGTGATGCCTTCTTCTTTTCTCTTACTTTTTCAAGATGCTCATGTAAAATGGGGTCATAATGTGCTAACAACTCAAGAGTGCCGAGAAAATTTCCATTATGGACATTGTCTAGTTCCAGGGTTTTGCCTCTGAATGCAAGATTTCTTGAAGCCAAATGAATGGTCACATCCAAAAGCCTCTCCAATAATAATGTGTTCTTCTCAATTTCTGTTTCATTCAACGTGACTATCCACACCTCCTGCTGCCAATATGGAGTGCTGAAGACTTTTCCATTTCAAATAGCACTGCTTATGGGGGGCATGTGTCTCATGTTTTGGAAACTTTTCACACATTTTTTTTCCATCTGACGTTTGCTGTTTTAAGCCCAACTTTGCTATTTAGTGCACTTTTTGATGGTGTTTTCTGATCATGAGAGAAGAGCAGACATGGGATGCAGTATAGAGCTTTTGCACTTTCACTATATATAAGCCAATCTCTTCTGATTTTCTCACGGCCATTAGCGGACTTTGCATACTGAAGGTAAGTTGGGAATGGTTTTCCCTCCATATCTTTAGGTGTGATATTTCTAATACCAGGTTTTGCTCCACCTTCACTGGCTAGCATTTGAACAATGGTTTTCCTGTGCTTATCAGTAAGAGTTGTTGGCCATAATCCTGGGTCCTCTGACAATCCCTCACCAGTATCCCTAAGTCTCTCATTTTCTTCTCTTTCCTCTTCAGCTCTGTCCTCCTGCTCCTGACTACCTTCATCACATTCTTCACTTTCCCTCCCATCACTTATATGAATATCAACCTCATCTTCTATTTCTGCCTCTGCTACAAGAGGAAATAAGCAAAATGGGTACATTGTTATTGTACACATTTAAACTTTAAACTTTAATTAGTAATTACAGTTTAAAGTTTAAATGTGTACAATAACAATGTACCCATTTTGCTTATTTCCTCTTAACACTTAATTACTAATTACTAAGTGTTAAAACAGGCAATTCCGCTAAAAGCTCACCTTGTCTCACTGTCACATCCACCTCACTGTCACTGCTTTCACCTGGCCATGATGAGGGGCCTGCTGCTGCAGGGTCTGAAACTGAAATATATGGCTTCAAATGGTTGCTAAAATATCCTTTATTGTCACAATACCTTTTTTAAAGTGTAGGCTAAGTACAAGTTAATTGATGATTATTTGTCTGTTTAAAATAAATGCAGACTATAGAATCACAGCGTACACTAACCGCCAAACTAGACATTCAGTATTTGAATTACGTTTTAAAATAAGTATTTTTCAATCATTAAGATGTGCATTAAACTGAGAACAATCCTGTACTTAATGTAAGAGCGTGCTGGAGCTAATTTGCATAACAATGTGGTAAAATAGGCGCTACCGATCTGTGTTTTCGCGGGTGTTAGATTTTGACAATGGAGGGAAATATACAGTGTTTTCATGTAAACTTCTGACTCTGGGGAGAACTGCAGCAGAAGAGGAGACAAGCTGCGCAGCTGCCTGGAGTGGCAGTGTGTTGAGCTCCCAGCTCCGCCTCCGTCTGCTTCTCACTCCGTTATTTACCCAGAAACATTGTTTGCTCGCTATGTAGGGTGTGATACTATAAAAGTATTGGTATATTATTCAAATAGAGTACGAACATAAATGTATGCTATTCTACCTGGAGTAGATATTTATGTTAAAACAATGTCAATGCTCGATGATGCATTTGGAGCTCACCTTTCTTTTCAAAAAACTGAGTGAGCAACTGCTTGCCCTCATTTGCCTTTCTCTCTTTAATCTTCTTTTCTTTTCGTTTTTGAGCCCCTGATTTTCCTTTCTTAAGGAAAGACATGACTCTTCCCCTGTCTTCCTAGTTCCTATCACGGCTCACTCCAGCTCCTGTCTCATCAACTGATTCACCGCAGGTCCGCAGCAGAAGCACCTGACCTGCGGGTCGTACCATTTACATTGATTCGAGAGGGGTGGTGGGGCCCTGCACAGCATGAAAATGACTTTTTTTTATACCAAACAGTGCCTAACTACAAGTTTAGTTTTGCACAGGAATTTTTTTATTTGTACATAAATGCTATACAAATGTTAGTGCATGTATATGTATGTATAGAAAACTGACTTCTAAGTGCCTTTACCTCTTTCCACGCCATTGACAGAAATTTCCGTCATTTGTGAGACACACTTCCTCACCATTGACGGAATTTTCGGGCTTTCCGTGTTTTCCCTGTTATACAGTATTAGGCCGAAACATCTAATGAAAAAGCACTGAATCTCCTGATCAAAACACAAGCGAAGAAGAAGCAGAAACAAGTGATATCATATGTAATCATATGCGTGCAATAATGCGATCACCAACATTAAACAGCATAAAAATCAAAACTGCCTAATGTTACTGAATGAAATGAAATCTGACTGGACTCAGGCAGAAATCATGTTCATGGGTAATGACCTAATGTATTAAAATTTTACTAACGTTACTGTGGTATGAAGCCCGGCGGGGGTAGAGAGCCTGGGATATTTTATGTTGCTGTTTTTATTATGCTTATGCCGCAGTCGTCCGCTGCCGCTCCTCTCATTTTGTATGAAATGCATATTGTATGATTAAAGTTACGTTTACAGTTTTTCTGAATTGCTAAAACACATTTCTTGAAACCATCACTCACTTTTTCAAAACCTTAAACACAAAACCAAAATTTTAAGCCACATTCAGAGAACCTCTGACTCTTCTGGCAAAATCAAACAATTGCCTAAAAACTTTAGGTTACTTACATAACCCCGGTTTGCATAACCTCTGATAACATGAGTGAGGTATCTCACTATGGGAAACGCCTCTGGGCGTGACAGATCTGGAAGTACCAATTACACCACGTCTGTCAGTTGACAGACCAATCACGACAGTGATGCGGGAGTCCCCCTTCCCACATATATACCACTGCCAGTGGTCCCTACTTCATTCTCTGCATATCTCTTCTCCGTGCACTGCAAGGAGGGACGTGTGGTGAGATACCTCACTCATGTTATCAGAGAACCGGGGTTACGTAAGTAACCTAAAGTTCTCTTTCAAACATTCGCTCGGTATCTCACTATGGGATATAGACAACTCCCGTATTGCAGATATGCTGTCTGAAGCAGGCCTGTCAACCAACTCAGTGATGCATGTAATATAACAATCCCCAAAGAGTGTTTTTTTTATTTTGTTTATTTATTTTTTTATACACTTAAGACGGAATGAGCCAGTGATGGCTCAGTGACATCCAGTCTATAAAATCGGACAAATGTGTGAGGCGAAGCCCAACTTGCTGCAGCACATATGTCCTGAACTGAAACGGACCTCTAGCCAGACCTCTGGTAGAATGAGCTCTCAGCCCTTCCGGAGGACAGAGACCACTGCTATTATAACCTAATATAATAGCTTCCACTACCCAGTGGGACAGGCGCTGACGCGAAATAGGTTTCCCCTTATGAGAATCAGCCCATGAAACAAACAACTGATTACTCTTCCTTAGCACTCTTGTTCTGTCCACATAGTGACGCAACGCACGGACAGGGCACAAGCAATGAAGCCGCGCATCCTCTGATGAGAGAAAAGGCTGCGGATGGAAAGCCAGTAAATCCACCTGTTTACAGGAGAGAGCTGACTCGCTAACTTTGGGGACAAATGCTGGATTAGTTTTGAGAGTTACTCTCGAGTAGTCCATAGCGAACTGCATACAGGAGTTTTGCACCGATAATGCGTGAAGTTCACTCACCTGCTTAGCGGTCGAAAGAGCCAATAATAAAGCAGCCTTTAGCGAAAGGAGCTAACACTCTCTATAGGCTCAAAAGGGGGCTGAGATAGTGCATTAAGGACCACCGACAGATCCCACGGCGGAATCAGTGGCTTTGAAACCCTGTTTAAACGCCGTGCACCTCTCATAAACCTGCATACAAGCGGGTGTTGACCTACAGTGTTTCTGTCAACCCCCACATGACACGCAGAAACTGCGGCAAGATAAACCTTAACAGTTGAAAAGGCTCTGCCCTTATCCAAAAGTTCCTGCAGAAAACACAACATATCCGCGACAGAACAGAGAAAAGGAACAATATGTCTGTGTGCGCACCATCGCTCAAACACAGCCCATTTCCGATCATATGCCGAGCGCGTTGAAGCAGCTCGCGCGTTCTGAAATGTTTCAATCACTCTCGGAGGCAAACCTGTCACACTCAAGTTTAACCTCTCACGGGCCAGGCCCAAAGAGCCACTTTGTCTGGGGCTGGGTGAAATATCTCCCCGCGCGCTTGCGAGAGAAGGTCCCTGCGCAACGGGAGGGGCCAGGGCTGTGCGTAAAGGAGCTGAATTATCTCCGTCAACCACAACTTCCCTGGCCAGTTTGGGGCAATCATTATGACCGAGTGACCGTACTCTCTTACCCTTCTTAAAGTTGGAAAGATCAGACTCAGTGGAGGAAACACATACAGTAGTGCGTTTGGCCACGGGTGCGCCAGAGCATCCACACCCATAGGTGCACCGCTTCTCGCCAGAGAGAAGAAGAGAGGACACTGAGTGTTTTCGTGCGAGGCGAAGAGATCTACGGCAGCCCGGCCGAACCTCTCCCACAACTGGCTCACTACCTGAGAGTGGAGAGTCCATTCTCCATACAGAGGATTCCCCCTGGACAAGAGATCCGCCCACACATTCATTATTCCCGGGACGTGGGTTGCCCGTAGTGAATGAAAATGCTTCACGCCCCACAAGATTATTTTCTGTGCTAGACTGTGAAGCCAATGGGAACGTGTGCCTCCCTGGTGGTTTATGTATGCCACCGTCGTTGTGTTGTCCGACATGATCAAAATGTGGTGGTTCCTTAGGAACTGCACAAAATGATTCAGAGCCAGAAAAACTGTTAACAGTTCCAGGAAGTTTATGTGTGCGTTTTGTAGCGAGACAGGCCATTTCCCCTTTGCTATCCTGCCCTCGCACACTGCACCCCAACCTGTGAGCGACGCATCCGTCGTAACCACCTTTCTCAGAGAAACTGTTCCCAGCAGAGTCCCTGACTCGAGAAAGGACCAATCTCTCCATTGACGGAAAGCGCGCATGCAGCGTGACGTCACTATCACTTTGCGGTTGAGGTGGCGTTTTGGACACAAGCCCTGCGCCGTCGTCCAGTTCTGAAACTCTCTCATTCGCAACAGTCCCAGGGGAATGACAGAAACTGTCGAGGCCATCAGACCTAGAAGACGTAAACACAGTCTGAATGACACTCTGTTTCCTTTCTGAAAAAGGGATAGACAGCCGCGAATTGACCTGACGCGCTCCTCGGACAGAGAAGCTCGATACAGGTCTGAGTTTAGTCTGAGACCCAGGTAAATTATCTCTTGTGTAGGCACCAAGCAGCTCTTCGTTTCGTTTATCTTGAAACCTAAGCTCTGCAAATGAGACACGAGCATTGTTGTCTCTCTCTCTGCCTGTTGCCATGACGGCGCGCACAGCAGCAGATCATCCAAATATGCTGACACTCTTAGACCCATTATTCTCAGCGGTGTGAGCGCTGCTTCCACACATTTGCTGAAAACCCTGGGCGCTAAAGACAAGCCGAAGGGGACTGTCAAAAACTCGTAGGCTGTGTCTCGATAGGCAAACCTGAGGAATTTTCTGTGTGCTGGGTAGATGCTTATGTGAAAATATGCATCTTTCAGATCGACTGACGTAAGCCAATCCTTGGGACGAATAGTTTGAGATAACGTCTTTAAGGTCAACATTTTGAACTTGTATTTCCTGAGGTGTTTGTTGAGGTTCCATATATCCAGAATAGGACGGAGACCCCCCCCCTCTCTTGGGAATAACGAAGTACCGGGAGTAAAAACCCTGATGGCTGTCCTCGGCACAACTCGAATAGCTCTTTTGCTCAATAAAGAGGCTAATTGCAGACGATAACCCCGGCTTATTGTGGATAAAACCCAGGGGTGTACTGCGCATGCCCGCCAGCTCTCCGCCTGAGCAGCGAGCGGACCGCAGCAGCTCTCGTCCACTAGTGATGCGGCGGTGCCCTCTAGTGGTGGAGCTGGGGACCGCAGCTCTGATTTTGACAATTTTGTTTTTGTGTGTGTTTTTATTTTCAAACATAGCTGTGCCCTCGGCCCACTGCCTGGATGCACAGGGAACGTGTTTATTATTTCCATAGCACACATGTCTTTTGGAAAACAGCCCTCTGCCCTCTGTTGTAACCCCGTGGGTGGAAGGAGGGAAACTTTTCTGTGAGGCACTGGGGGAACTGGTGCAAACTTCACATCTGAACTGGTCATAATAGAACTTGTGAACAATTTCCCTGTCCGACGCCTTCTCTTGGCTGGAGGGGGAGAAAATGACCGTTCTCTTTGAGGGAGGATAGCAACAGATACTCTGTGAGTGCTGTTGCTCATCCCTTCGTTCTGAACCTGACGAAATACTAGGTTGCCTGCCGTTTCTTCCCTCCCTGAGGGTTTGCTGGACGGTGTAACAACATTGGCTATCGAATCATTCGTCGTTGGTTTGAATTAACAAATTCAAATACTCTGTGTTGCTAAAAACATTTCTTCCTGAATACAAAAGCTGGTGCACTTTGAACTCGTGAGTGCAAATCAGGCTTTGGCTCCAGCTAGTCGGTGACCAATTGACTTTTACGACACTAATTTCACCTCAGAGACATTCCGAACCCCCCCTTTCCCCTCTCTGGACCACCGAGAGATAACGAAACTTGAAACTTTCTACACACAGACACACACACACACACACAAACATTCTCCTATAGAAATATAGTTTTAATGTATGTAACTCAGATTTGGGTTTGACCTTCCTGTATGCATGTTTTAGTAATTTGTTTGATCATATAATTATGATTTTCTAGAGGTGTGGTTTTGAAATGTATTCTTTAATCAATAGTGTTTTAGTTAGAGAAGGTTCACTAACATTCTCTGGCAATCCCTTCCCCCATGTGTTGAACTGTGTTTTATTGCCTACTGGAATGTCCAGCAACAGACATTTTAGGAGTGGAGCAGAGTTAGTGTTAATCTTTAACCCTACTTAAATCCTACATTTTCTATATGTATAACCATTGAAGAAATATGTAAACCTGAATGTAATTTCTCTTTTCCACGATTGTTCTTCTCTGTGATGGGTTTTTGTATTCTTGTAAACCTTAAAGGAATAATGTTTCAGATGTGCACCCTGTTGCAATCATAGATATGCCATGTGGATCTTTTTAAAAGTCCAATTTTCATTTCCATTTGTAAATGTACATCACATTTTTGGTTAATCTTATTCCTAGATTGTTAGTAGAACTCTTAATGCTTATTTTACAGAATAAGAAGTCATTTCTATGCCGTAGCGTTTAAACATACCAAATGTGGTCTTGAATTGAACCTCCATATACCCGTAGGAAAGATATGGGTACCAAATTATGATAAAATGCATTTTACTGCAGTTATAATTGTTTAAAGTAGAAATGGCATGATCCTAAGACTGTCATAAAACATGCAAATCGAACTCCTAAGTGAGACAAAGGAAATTTCTCCCGCCTGGAATTTCGCGTTCCAATTGGCCCAAGCGCCAGGGAGGAGGAATTTTTCGCTACCCTAGAAAAGCGGAACACTCCGCGTTCCGTTCAGTTGAGTTCGGTATTTTCTTTCGTCTTGTTTGTTCCTGCTTGTTCGAACCCTCCTCATCAGGGAGACCATCAATGGCTCCCGTTTAGGGGGCTTTATATTTTATTTTCTTTAAGTCTTTTAGTTTTGTTTCGTCTTCGAACTTCAGCCGACAACTTCAACTCAAAGGAAAAGACTCTGTTGAAAATCCCGCGGCGCGCGCTCCTCTTCATTGAGGACGTGCACGAGCACTGCGTCTGAGGAAATTCCTGGCTCCATGGGACCTAGGAAGTCCTCATCTCCGTTTTATTTTCTTTACTAAGTTTTATTTTCATATTCGTTACTCCCTCCACAAAGGGAACCGAACTCTGAATCATGTTTCTGACAACTTCAACTCAAAGTGAACCTTTAAACTGCGCGCCCCGAAGACACGAGGAAACACGCCCCGCTCTTAAAGGAGCTCTTCTTCAGCAAATACAAAGAGAACCATGTGCCATGCAAGTATCGATTATTGAATTGAACTTACAATGTGATTTCTTTGTTGTCTCTTACGGGTTACTGTCTGTGATTTTTGCCATGCTGAGATGATCTCGGTGATCTCTCTCGTCCTGAAACTTTAGTTTCACTTTCTCCCTTCCTCTCCCTCTCTCATCTGTTATCCGTTTAGTCTTGTATTTTGTTTACGTGTCCTGTACATACATATTTACTCGTGTAAATTGTAGAACTTGTATTCCTTAGTTCGATGTAGTATTAGTCCAATTATTAAATTCCATATGCCCTTGACTGACTCTGATTTAATTGCCCATGTTACTTAGTCCCTGAAATGTTCGATCTTAGCTATATGCTTTATCTTGGTAGGCTACGATTTAAGTAACCTAATTTTAGTCTACAAACACCGAGAGTGTCTTTTCAAGGCCTGGAAAAGATACTCTTTCTCGTGTTTGTAAGAAGGATAATTTTCCTTGAGAGTTAATTTAATCTTACGTACAATCTGTTCGCTGGACAAACAGATTGTTTGATAACTAAATTAATTCCATTAAAGTTATCCCATAACTTCGAGCTGAAATAAGAACAATTGATGTATTAATGACGAACCATAACCCGTTATGGTAATCGTTCATATATCAATCTAGTTCAGCTGCGATAAATTAATGTAACTGTAACATACAAAATATTAATCATATTCATGATTAATTATTAAAATTCCCTATAGATCATTTGAGCTAATATTAATATTAATGTACGACCCATTGTTCTTACAGTTTTGGTGGAGAATGCGGGCATTTCAAACTTTGTTTATGGGCAATATTCAGTTTCAGTCTGTTTATATGGTTATTAATAATTTTTGCGCATTATGAAATTATGAATTTGTGAGTTAAGTCGCTAACGCGAACTCACTCCTAACTGTCCAAGGCAAAAAGCCGAAGTCAGTAGGCCTAACGTACATTTTAACAAGTTGCTAAAATATGCCTAGACGATTTTAGCACTGTTAAATGCTACGTACACTGCAGTATTTAATATTACAAATGTCCTGTTAAGAGATGAAGAAATATCTCTGCAGTTGATACATTTCTAATATTTGTTTTAAATCGCTGTGAACGAAGAATTCTCACGTGCGTACTACCGGTATTAATAAATATGTTTTCTAAGCGAGATTCCTTATTAAACATAGGCCTTGCATGCATGCTATATCGTTATTGAATTCGTGGTTAGTCCAGTGATATTCAACAAAACGGTAAACTCCTGGTTAACATTGACCTAGCTAATCAATCGAAAACCTAAATACACAAATCATAAAGTGCTATTTTGATAAATGTGTAATATGGGAGTCTAGCAACAGACGGAAAATTCCTGTTGCCCACATTTGAGTATTTGCGGCAAAGAAACCCCGCCATACTCTCCTATGCAGTATAAATAGCACCAAAAGGGCCTTTACGGCTGAATTCATTTCCCTGTGAATTAATGTTTAAACTCTAAATAACTATTCGCATTTATAGCTTTGCTCGTGCGATTATTATTTTGTGTTAGACAATTTTCCTGCTTTTGGACTGATACATTTACTCTGAGTTTGGTTCAGACAAGATTTGGATTAAAACTCAGATTAAATCTCAGCCATTCCCTTAGAGGAAACAACGGCACCTAGTGGCCGCCACCCGCGAGGTCGGTTCACTCAGCTCTCTTTCCTCTCTTTTCAAATCCTTTCGTGAATTGTTTACTTCTACTTTTCTCTTTTGGTTATCTTAATAAATTATTGATGAGACTTCACTGTTAACATTAATTTTTATGGGATATTATTCTGAGTTCTCCGTTTCTTTACATGCTCATTTAAATTTGATTTGAACTAGTTTGAATTTTAAATTTAAATTGAGTTGTCTATTCAGCCACTGGTATCCACTTGGAGGAAACAGCGCCACCGTGTGGCCTTGTGGATACTAAGTCGGCATCACTGTTTCCCTCCTTTCACTCTTTTATATCGTCTTCCTCTCCTGATTATTTTTATAAATAGGACTGATACTTTAGGGTATCTGGATTATTATAAGAGATCATTCTTATTTTTACATTTCCTTACATGCTTATTTTAAATTTTAATTTAAACAAGTTTTGAATTTTTAATTTGAATTAAGTTTTATGTTTGGCAGGTTGAGCACAGAGAGGGAGCACGCCCCCTTGTGGTGAAAACCAGCTACTGCGGCCTGCTTCTTCTCCCGTGTTTCAATCCTGTTCCTTTCTATTTTGATTTTTAAATTTTTATTTATTTATTTTTTTTTTCCTATTATTTTATTCCTACTGTTATTCTTTTCCTTCTCTCTTTCGGGTTAGGTCATTTTGATAATTAACATTATCATAACTTCCTATTGTTTTATCATTATTTAGTAAAACCTTTGACTCTCCTTTCTACATACAGAACTACTCAATTGGTTTTAAACAAGCAAGCCTTAATTCACTTTAAGTTTCCCTTGTTCATCCTTCTGTGTATTTATTGTAGTACTCCCTTTGTGATCTGACAGCCATCTCTGCTTGGTCTCCGGCAAGCGAGCTCACCTGTCCGACGCTACCTGACACTGGCCGTGTGTCTCGGACTCTTCCGAATCTCGTACCTCCGGTTGTGGCACGCCACCCCGACATCAGCAATTTGGCCCGCCAAAAGGTTAAGTCAACGTCAGCGACACACAAGGCAATTTTGAGACAATCACTCGAACTGGGGTCTGCTGAAAGGACCACTCCGAAAGGAGAGTTCCGAGGAAAACTCAATCTTTCCGTGCCGTCTGATGATTGACACCTTGGCGTTGCCACTTTGTGTTTAAAGTCGCAAGTGGTTTGAGTGGGCACACCGTGGTACCGAGAGACGAGGTTGCCCGGGAGCACTGCGGTCAAGTGTTGGAGAACTGTCGGAGAGGTTGACCGAGCCACTGGTTTCCACCTGAGTGGCCTCAATTCACATCAGGTAAACTAAATGTGATAAAACCCATTCTCTTAGTATAAGCCCCAGAATATTAGATATTCCCCCGGATATATTTTAAGTGTTTTGACCCACCTTTCCTCTCCAAGCCACACCCTCTTCCTAGGCTTCCTGCCCCGATAGCCCCACTCACCTGTTGGCCCTATCCTAAACCCTAGCAGTGGTAATACCTTAGGTCTCGTTACCCTCTCTAACACGTACCGTGTTACTGTTCTGTTTCATTTAATTCCAGACCTAGTCATCACTAGTGTTTTGTTTCACTTTGATCTTTTCTATCCTTTGTTTTGTTGTGATTTGTTTCTTTCAGTTCACCTAAAGACAGTAACCTGTGAGAGCCACCAAAGAAAACTGAATAAGTAGAGCGACAACCAGAGCCGGCGTCACAACACGTGACCCGCCAGGCTACTGCCTGCCAAAATCTCTAGTTCGGGTCCTTCGACCCAAGTCAATTGGCTCCGCTAACTGTCTAACTGTGCATCAGTTAGCCCAAAATTCTCATAAACGGCATAGCCCGTATGAGTATAGCTCTTTAACCTTAGAACAAACTTGCATTGGTCTCTTTGTGTGTGTGCTGTGCTTCTCTCGCCTACAGTGAAGCCAATATGTCCCGTGCATCCAGTCCCGCGGTCCGTCGGGAGCACTTAGCGACATGGCTGGAAGCGACAACGAGCACCTTCCTGCCCAAGGAAGCCAGTGACCTGCAGCATCTGAACCAAACGCAGCTGGACACTGAGCTGGACCAGCTGATGGCACAGGATCCTAGCCAGAGTTACACCCACAAAGAACTCGCCAGGATCACCGGGACCCTAGCTCACCTCCTCGTCGCCCAGGCACGGCTCAGCGAACGGAGCAACATCGACCTGGAGCAGCAAGCCGCAACGCTAAAGCTTCAAGCGGATGAGGCCTGGAAGGACCAGGCCCGGACCCAGAGTCGTCTAGATCAGCTCCTCCTCGAGACCCAGAACCAGCGCGAGAAAGAGGACGCCACAGATCCAGAACTACAGAAAGAAGTAGAAAGACTTCGAAATGCCCTGCAAGATCTGCGCCTCGACACAGACCAAAGAGAACAGTTGGAGAGAGAAACCAGAAAAGAACTCGACGAAAAACTCCAACAAAGTGACGCTCTCCTAGGGAGAGCCGAGACTGAACTAAAAGAAGCAGAAGCAAAAGCCAGGGGCTGCGAAAAACATTTGCAAACGGCCCGAGCTAAAATCAGCGAGCTTACTCTGCAGAGAGACGAGCTCCAAGATGAACTTGACACTGTTCATGCAGAACTGAAACCTTCTTACAGACTGCAGAGTGGCTGGAACGGAGAAACGCACATCACAGAGTTTCCCCTGACCAGCTGGTCCGCACCTTTCAGCCAAGAACCCAGAGCTGAAAAGGGAGATGTAAGCCCACCGCTCAAGACATCACCAGCCAGCTTCCAAGACCATCTGTCAACAGCGAAAGGGGGAGGACCCTTTCAGAAAACCCATGCCACTAACCACGGCACGACCCCCCGAGAACTTGACAAGATAGCCCGAAACATTCCTATGTTTAATCCAGATTCTGCAGGACATTATGACATTCATGCTTATTTAAGAGACATTGACTTTCACGTGCAAACTGTCGCCAACATGACGGCTTGGGACAAATTGTATTTGTTAAGAATAACGGCTAGTAGTGATGTTCGTAGTTTTCTAGACCGTCAACCACAGGCTGTCAAAACGGACTTCCAACAATTACGGCAAGCTTTGATCAGTGAATTCTCTGATCCAGACTCCGATCAAGGTTTCATCGCTGCTGTAGACCTCAAACAAGGTCGGCGTGAACACCCCCAGATCTACTACAACCGACTCCGACAAGCCTTCTTCGGAGCACAGAATGAGCCAGGGATGGAACAGGATGTTACATTTAGAACTCTTTTCCTGCGGAATCTCCATCCAACCTTATCCCATCATATTGGGGTTTTGGCCGATGCACGGGCCATGTCTACCCAACAGCTGCGTGACTTAGCCCATAAAGCTTACACCAAGCAAAAGACTATTTCTGAAAAGACTGTGAAAAACCCCACAGTCTATTCTGTCTCTGAACACTGTTCAAAACTGACTTTAGAGGGTGTCCCACAACACCACAGTCACAGACATTTTTACAGAGAGTCACGACCGTTCCAAACCAGCAGAGGGCAACACAATCGCAGTGGTGCTCGTCCAAAGCACCAGAGCGAGCGCTCTAAAAGATTCCGGGAAACCGGCCGGCGACCCAAGAAGAGCCGATCTCCACCGCCCAGGACAACAAGCCCCGACAGAGAGTGGAACCACTCTCGACACGACACTGGTAAGCTCAAGCCTGAGCTCACATCAGATAACCACAGTGCATCCACGTCTGAGACAGCAGAGATCCTAAAGGTGCTGAAAGAGCTTCTTCACCAGAAACGTTGCAAGAAAGACAAGAAGGACGAGCCAGACATCTTATGCCTAAGCATAAGAACTGAAACCAAACCGTCTGTCCGCCATCTGACTGAGCCAAGCACCTCGAACACTGCTCATCATCCACAGACCACAGAGCTAACTGTCACATCACAACGTGACAGCATCACACAAGCTTCACAGCTGACAGCTGCACACCATGAACGAAACAGCACACCTCCTCACACCAGGTACCAAAATACCAAGGTACCAGAAAACGCTGTTCTGTCTAACTGCCTCCACAGCAAGCTACACGAGACCGGTCCTAACCACCCAACGACCGTCACACCTGCCATGCCAACATTCCTGGGCAACCTAATCAAAAAGGGGGTGGCCCAAAAACTCTACCTGAACATCACGTTGGAAGAGGAAGTGAGCATGGAAGCCCTGATCGACACAGGATCAGACATTACGGTGATCTCAAATCAACTTTTCAAGAGACTCCAATTTGAAGCTAAGAGACGAGATCAAACTCTTACACCTCAAACTTGTGAACTGAACGTACAGTCATACAGTCAACATGACATCCGGCTCGAACAGGTAGCCCACATTCACCTGACGATTGGTCCTTTGAGTCTAGTCCATCCCGTGTTCATCTCAAAAATGGACACTTTTCCGTTCCTCATCGGCAGAGACCTTCTAGATCGTTTTGAACCGTTACTGGACTTGAAACAGCTCAAAGTCTGGGCTCAAGTACGAGAACTTTGCCCCCTCCAGTCACAGCCAGACGGTCAGGTCACAAAGGTCACAGAGTTCATGGGAACTCCCACAGCCAGCCAAAAAGACACAGACTCAGCACCAACTGAAGGTTCGAATCCGCTACCCTGCACCTTACAGCCCACCAAAGACTTTGACACTTGCTGCCTCAATGTCATGACTGACCTGCAGCGACATGACCTCATTCAAGCCATTGCCAAGCCTGGCGCACTAAACAACAAGCTGTGGCCACTTTCAACCCACCCACCCACCCTAAAGAAAGTGAAGATTAAACACAGCATAAGAACTTTACAAGCTCAACTGCCTACCTCAGAGCCGCTTACGCTGGCTCCGCTGTTTGCAAAGACAACAATAACTGACATGCGGGCTTCTGACATCCACATAAAGACTTTAAATGCCCACCTCTCAAAACCCTCCAACCACCCTCGCATGCCGTCTGACCTCACTGACAACCAGTGCCTCAGACCACTGCATAACACAACGCACATGCTGCGCGTACAGAACAACATTATGAGTTGTGCACCGATTGACATCACAATGCCAAGGCTTGTACTGCCACGGCGCACAAAGGGGGATAAACTGCTAATGTTCATCTATAACGCATCATGTGCTGCACAACGCAACACCAGAGACACTGACGAGACACTGAAGCAAGCGACAAGCCGACAGCAAGATGTGGCAAAACATGGGCCAAGGCGAACTAAACCCAGTCGCCGCCCACAAAGTAAAAAGACTGCCCTGTCCAATCAAAGACAACCCTTGCTGGCTTCTTCCTCCCCTTTCTCTCTCTCTCTCCCTGTTGTCTGTGCCAGGTTGCTGCTGTGGTTCGCCATGCTGTACTGTTTGCCAACCAGAGGACAGCTGCCACCGAGAGAACGACCGAGACCCCAGATCACTGACGGCAGGACCTACCCCCAGCAAGTGCATGTTCGACTCATCCAGCCCCGCCCGGTCTACAGAGCACACCACCCCAGCTCCGTAGCCCAATACATCTGGACAAGTGTCCGACGGACAGAGGACTCCCTCTCTCACGCCGAGCCCAAGGTCGAACACATGTTCAACCAACTTGAGAAAGTGACTGTTGCACAATCGGGACTCCTAAGCACCAACCACCACTCCAGCCAGTTCCTGGGAGCATTGCTCAGAACCGGAGCTGCTGCCAGAACTCTGTTTAACATTGGTGTGTCCAGTGTAAATGCAGCGAACCAGACCGCAAACTCCATGAAGCCGCAGTTTACTGTCTTACAGAGTGACTTTGTCCAGACTCAGCTGGTTACAGTGCCAACGACAGACATGCTGTGGGAGGTTAGCTCCTCCAATGACAGCATAGCCACAGGTGTAATCCCACCATACCTGATACTAAGCCTGATGCTAACTGTGCTGGTTTCCGCCATCAACACGCCAGCTGACTTTCTACAAAAACACCTGGCCTACTCTCTGGGTAGCACCATCTCACTCTGCGTCGATCCCGAGCAGAGAGAAGTGGGCCTTCTCCTAAATCCGCCTATCATCGAGTCAAGCCAAGTCTACAGACTTACAGACATTTGCAAGGTCAGGTTTTGGGAAAACAACACCCACCTCAAGATAAGCCCTCCAGACGTGGTGGCCTACCACGATGGCGACACACAACGGTACTCAGCTCCAAACCTACACCTGTGTACTATGACCAAAGACATTTGTTATCTCTGCCTTAGCAAACCCTTACTCAGAGACAACGCTGAAGAAATCTGCGGGTTGCACCCCCTGGTCAGCAAAGTCACCCACACACAAGCAGAGATAGCAGGTGAAAGGTGGCGTGCTAACGCACCTGTGCACACCGCCACTGTCACTCACGACCAGCATGACACAACCAGCCGTGTCAACATGCTCAACCAGAAAATGGGACTTCAAGTACTGAAAGGTGTCATCCTACACCTTGATGGCCTGACATGGTACCAGCTTCCCAGCAAAGAGTACCAGACAGCACTGAAACTACCATCCTCCAAAAACTTCAACGTCACCTTGAATCCAGGACTGGAACTCCGTAGTGAGAAAAGGGGGTCCCAACTCATGGACATTGCTCCTGCCAACAAAGCCCTCCGAGCACCGGCTCGACGGCCCGTTCTGAACACTTCATCTGCGGTCCGAGGCTGGAACGCCGCCGACATTGGGCTGTGCACCTTTGCAGGTAATCAGCCACACCCTAACACTAGGTTGGTCTCCATCCTGTACAGAAGACTCAACGAGATGCGATGCAGCCAAGCGCACGAAAGCTGTGTCCAAAGGTTTCAGACGGAATCCCCGGAAAGGGGGTGCCAAGTCAGAGACCACACCGAACCTCATCGAGCTGAATCCTCAGCTCCAAGAACCACCTGCCTTCCTACCGTCATGATCCACCTGCTACACGACTGTCATGATTCACCTACCATGTGACCATTGTGATGATTGTCGTCCGATGATGTCCATGCAGGGACTTCATCAGACGAAAAGGGGGAATATGTAACAACATTGGCTATCGAATCATTCGTCGTTGGTTTGAATTAACAAATTCAAATACTCTGTGTTGCTAAAAACATTTCTTCCTGAATACAAAAGCTGGTGCACTTTGAACTCGTGAGTGCAAATCAGGCTTTGGCTCCAGCTAGTCGGTGACCAATTGACTTTTACGACACTAATTTCACCTCAGAGACATTCCGAACCCCCCCTTTCCCCTCTCTGGACCACCGAGAGATAACGAAACTTGAAACTTTCTACACACAGACACACACACACACACACAAACATCCTCCTATAGAAATATAGTTTTAATGTATGTAACTCAGATTTGGGTTTGACCTTCCTGTATGCATGTTTTAGTAATTTGTTTGATCATATAATTATGATTTTCTAGAGGTGTGGTTTTGAAATGTATTCTTTAATCAATAGTGTTTTAGTTAGAGAAGGTTCACTAACATTCTCTGGCAATCCCTTCCCCCATGTGTTGAACTGTGTTTTATTGCCTACTGGAATGTCCAGCAACAGACATTTTAGGAGTGGAGCAGAGTTAGTGTTAATCTTTAACCCTACTTAAATCCTACATTTTCTATATGTATAACCATTGAAGAAATATGTAAACCTGAATGTAATTTCTCTTTTCCACGATTGTTCTTCTCTGTGATGGGTTTTTGTATTCTTGTAAACCTTAAAGGAATAATGTTTCAGATGTGCACCCTGTTGCAATCATAGATATGCCATGTGGATCTTTTTAAAAGTCCAATTTTCATTTCCATTTGTAAATGTACATCACATTTTTGGTTAATCTTATTCCTAGATTGTTAGTAGAACTCTTAATGCTTATTTTACAGAATAAGAAGTCATTTCTATGCCGTAGCGTTTAAACATACCAAATGTGGTCTTGAATTGAACCTCCATATACCCGTAGGAAAGATATGGGTACCAAATTATGATAAAATGCATTTTACTGCAGTTATAATTGTTTAAAGTAGAAATGGCATGATCCTAAGACTGTCATAAAACATGCAAATCGAACTCCTAAGTGAGACAAAGGAAATTTCTCCTGCCTGGAATTTCGCGTTCCAATTGGCCCAAGCGCCAGGGAGGAGGAATTTTTCGCTACCCTAGAAAAGCGGAACACTCCGCGTTCCGTTCAGTTGAGTTCGGTATTTTCTTTCGTCTTGTTTGTTCCTGCTTGTTCGAACCCTCCTCATCAGGGAGACCATCAATGGCTCCCGTTTAGGGGGCTTTATATTTTATTTTCTTTAAGTCTTTTAGTTTTGTTTCGTCTTCGAACTTCAGCCGACAACTTCAACTCAAAGGAAAAGACTCTGTTGAAAATCCCGCGGCGCGCGCTCCTCTTCATTGAGGACGTGCACGAGCACTGCGTCTGAGGAAATTCCTGGCTCCATGGGACCTAGGAAGTCCTCATCTCCGTTTTATTTTCTTTACTAAGTTTTATTTTCATATTCGTTACTCCCTCCACAAAGGGAACCGAACTCTGAATCATGTTTCTGACAACTTCAACTCAAAGTGAACCTTTAAACTGCGCGCCCCGAAGACACGAGGAAACACGCCCCGCTCTTAAAGGAGCTCTTCTTCAGCAAATACAAAGAGAACCATGTGCCATGCAAGTATCGATTATTGAATTGAACTTACAATGTGATTTCTTTGTTGTCTCTTACGGGTTACTGTCTGTGATTTTTGCCATGCTGAGATGATCTCGGTGATCTCTCTCGTCCTGAAACTTTAGTTTCACTTTCTCCCTTCCTCTCCCTCTCTCATCTGTTATCCGTTTAGTCTTGTATTTTGTTTACGTGTCCTGTACATACATATTTACTCGTGTAAATTGTAGAACTTGTATTCCTTAGTTCGATGTAGTATTAGTCCAATTATTAAATTCCATATGCCCTTGACTGACTCTGATTTAATTGCCCATGTTACTTAGTCCCTGAAATGTTCGATCTTAGCTATATGCTTTATCTTGGTAGGCTACGATTTAAGTAACCTAATTTTAGTCTACAAACACCGAGAGTGTCTTTTCAAGGCCTGGAAAAGATACTCTTTCTCGTGTTTGTAAGAAGGATAATTTTCCTTGAGAGTTAATTTAATCTTACGTACAATCTGTTCGCTGGACAAACAGATTGTTTGATAACTAAATTAATTCCATTAAAGTTATCCCATAACTTCGAGCTGAAATAAGAACAATTGATGTATTAATGACGAACCATAACCCGTTATGGTAATCGTTCATATATCAATCTAGTTCAGCTGCGATAAATTAATGTAACTGTAACATACAAAATATTAATCATATTCATGATTAATTATTAAAATTCCCTATAGATCATTTGAGCTAATATTAATATTAATGTACGACCCATTGTTCTTACAACGGTGTCTGGCTGCAGCCGCTGCGAAGGAAGGTTTACCCCTCGGCTGAGCTGGCTTAGACTGTGGCTCAGAACGCTGAGGCTGATAAGGTCTGGGGCTTCTAAAATCTGACCGACCACCCCCTTGTGGGGCTTCAAACCTGGGCCGTGGTGGATGAGAAGCCTTAACGGTGGATCTGCGAGGGAGGCAAGTTTGGAAAGCCTCACCCTCCTGCTTCTTTTGATCGCACCGTTCTCTCATAGCAGTGACCGATGCCCCAAAAAGGGCTTTGGGCTCAACTGGAGCATCCAAGAAGTCTGCTTTTTCTCTGTCTGACAGCCCTGACAGCCCCAGCCAGAGAGCTCGCTCACCGACCACTGCCAAGCCCATGCTGCGGCCACAGCTCTGGACCGCACCTCTGGAAGTTCTCAGGTTGAGATCTGCAATAACACAAATCTCTTCCCAGAGGGATGGGTTTGGTGACCCAGCATCCATTTGCCTCCCCATCTCTTCCATAAGCTCTGCCTGATAAGCAGTGAGGAGAGAGGTGGCATTAAGAGCTCTCACTGCCAGTGCAGAAGAGCGATACATTTTCTGAAACACTGAGGCTGTTAGACGATCAGTGCGTCCTGGCAATGAAGCTGAAGCAGAGGAAAAAGCTGTCCTGCGGTTAGGGTGGAGATGATGTGCAACCGACAGCTCGACAGGAGGGGAATTTGACATCCCTAACTCCTCCATTTTATCCACTTCCAGCCTAGAAAATCCCTTTACGGGAACTCTGTGAGAAAATGGCTTATCCCAGAAACGTTTCATCTCCGAAACGCACGCGGGGACCGCTGGAATGAGCTGCTTAGCTGGTGGGGCACGTGACGGCAGTCTCTTACCGTCATAGAGATCTCTCTCTGCCCCCTGGCCCATCTGCTGTGATGGCCAGTCTATGGAGAGTTTTGCCGCCGCCCTCCGGCACATTTCCAGCAGGTCGAGCTCTGCCTGAGCCGGGAAGGGTGAACCCTCGCTTAATGCGCTGTCTGGCCGGGGTGGATTTGGCAGGAGGATCGCATCTTCGTCATCATCCACACCATCATCCTCTAACAAACGAGCGATGGCCTCGTCGTCCTCGTCATCCTCCTCTCTCACATCCGTAAGTCCTATGGATCCAAAGAGGGGAGGTAGTTGCAGGGAGAATTCGTCCATGTATTCGCCCCAGCTGCAGGACGCCGGAGGCTGTTTAGCCTCCTCCGCGGGTGGCGGAGAAAAGCAGGGATCTCCTTTGTTAGTGGCCGCGACACGCACTCTTCTCTCTAACACCCTCGACGGGAAGAGAGAACAGTGAGGACAGCCCTCGGGGTTAGCGAGGGCTGCCTGTGCGTGTCTCACCCCCAGGCATGCGATGCATAAAGGATGAGGATCCTTGCCCGATATCATCGAGCCGCACGCACACGGGCGAGAAGTTTCTGCTTTTGGTCCGCCGTTTGCAGAACTTGAAGTTGCTATAATAATAGTATATAAGCTCACCGCAACGTGCAACTCAGAATAAGGGAATATCTAAAAGAATTCGCCGTAACGCGTTAATTCTCTTAAAGTATACCAGAATCAAATAACACTGTTACAGTGGAAAAAGAAAACCCGCTAACAAAATAGCTACGTTCAGCGACGTACCTTGACGGCTCGTCTCAGAACCGTTAAACAACTATTTCAAGACAGGTCCTACTGAAGGATAGCTTCCAATTTGATCTTCACGGGGAAGAGATCGAAGAATGAAGTAGGGACCACTGGCAGTGGTATATATGTGGGAAGGGGGACTCCCGCATCACTGTCGTGATTGGTCTGTCAACTGACAGACGTGGTGTAATTGGTACTTCCAGATCTGTCACGCCCAGAGGCGTTTCCCATAGTGAGATACCGAGCGAATGTTTGAAAGAGAACCATCTTATCTGTGCTCAAAATCAGACAATGCTTTCAGATCATACACACATCAAGTCAATATTATAAACACTACAGATCATTCATTAGACACTACATCAAAAAATGGAGAACACAGAATCCAAAGCATGCAGTTACAGAAAAAATGTGAAAATATGCAACCTCCTTTCAATTCTTTTGCTATTTTCTTACAGCCACTTTCTATTTTGTGATGCTCAACAATCTTTTGATGCACATCAGAACTATATTCTTTGGTTTTACTCATTGTGATGGATGATTAAAGAAATTTGGCCTTTGTGTATTCGTCATATTTAAACTCCTGTGAAACAAGAAGTCATAGCTAGACAATTTCATGTTCCTAGTCACCCTGGTGTGCTAAATAAAGGTACATATTAATGGGAATAACATTTATTTCATAATGTGATTTACTCCCCACTTTCAATTATTTTACTTCAATGAAAGGTTAGATTTTTGTGAAGTTTTTTAATGAAATATCAAAAGGATAAACAATGCAGATTTATTTTTTTACAGCCTTTTTTGATCATATTTACCAGGTGTGCCATTAATTCTGACCACCACTGTATATGTTACATTGGACATTTATTTCTCACTTGTTGCTAAATAACAGTTTTTTTTTCTATTTATTTTCTTTTCCACAACATATATCACCATTATTTCTTTTCTGGGAAGATAGAAGATGATGGATAATCTTCAGTGCAAATAACCTAAAATAGGACCAACTTATGCTATCAATATCTTGTTTTAGTTACAGGTATGCAAAATAGTTTCAAAATTCATTTCAAACAATGTAATTAATTTGACATTATTTTTATGTTTACATTTGTTAAAATATGCTTTGAAATTAGCAGCAAAAAAATATATAACAATAAAATAATTGAATCACCCTTGTGGAAAAAAAAGTGCACTTTAGTGTACTTTTATAAAGTGTACTTATACAAATAATATACTTTAAATGTATACACTTAAGTGTGACTTAAATGCAATGTTTTCGGTGCACTGAATGCACATTAAGTGTAATTGATTTCAAATATATCACATATTAAGTTGAAATAAAATGCAATAAGTTGTCATTAAGAGTGATTTTTTGGTACAACTTAAGTGGGACTTTAATACAACTTTATATTTACTTTCATAACTGCTTCTAGTGTCTTTAAAATTGATTTAAAGTGCACGGCTCAATGCACTGACAAGCAATTAATTTGAACTAAAATGTACTTTAATGTCAGTTAACAATACACTTAAGTGTGAATTAAATGTCATGTTTTCACTGCTTAAGTGAATTTTATTTGTATTTAATTTCAAATGTATCACAAATTAATTTCATATTAAATGCAATTAGTTGAACTTTTGAATGCTTTTTTAAACAACTTAAATGGGACTTTAATACAAATTTAAAGGGAACCTATTATGCCCCTTTTCACAAGATGTAAAATAAGTCTCTGATGTCCCCAGAGTGTGTATGTGAAGATTTAGCTCAAAATACCCAACAGATCATTTTTTACAGCATGTTTAAATTGTCACTCTTTGGTGCTCAGAAAAACGCGCTGTTTTAGTGTGTGCCCTTTAAATGCAAATAAGCTGCTGCTGCACGGCACAGGGGGCGGAGCTTCATGAGCTCGCACTCAGTCTCAGGACAATTTCATCTCATGGAATGATGATAATATCAGAAACTCTCAGTAACAGTGTTCATTTCGACCCAGAGTCGGACAATAATGCCTACAGAGTCAGAGTGCTGTATGGAGATGGAACAGGTATAGTTTACTTTAATTACGGTTATAACGTGTTTGTCATCTGCTTGTATGTATCCACTATTAATAGCAGACCTAGAGCGGGCTTACTAGCTCGCTCATTGGCTGCTCTGTGGTAATTGCAGCAGCCTACCACTGAGCCCTGCGTGACGTCCTGATTTCCTGTGGCTCTTGCAGAGCCCCGCTCAGCGACGGAGACCGCCACGTGATCTGCGCTCTCTGCCTGGGCCGAGACCACGCTGTCTTCGGGCGGCTGCGTCCACTGCGACGATATGACAATGTCGACCCTGCGGGCTCGACTAGTTCATTTCCAACATGCACCCCGCTTCCGCCTCTCTCGTTCGGGAGAAACGGCGCCGAAAGCGCCACCCGCAGAGACCACCGGAATGCGATCCTCTTCGTGAATGCATGCCGGGGGAATCCCCGCGTGCATCGTGAGCTCGCGGCCAGCTGTTTGTGAATGCACGCTGGTGGAATCCCCGCGTGCATCGTGAGCTCGCGGCCAGCTTTCTTACGTACAGAAAGTGAGCCCGCCCCTCGCGCCCTCCCGGTCAGATGGCAGGGCTTGAGTATTATGAGCGTTTTTAAACATATGAGCCCACGCCGGTGTCCTCCACGTGACTCACATGACGCTCTCTAATCTGCTCAAGCTAATTGAAAGCTTACATCATTTCTCCCCTGTGGCAAAATCTAGGCTTTCGTGCCAGAGACCTATGTTCGATCCCGGCTCTGGCGGCAGACACAAATTTATGCTGCTCTCTTCTGAGCTCGCGGCCAGGTTTCTTACATACAAAAAGTGAACCCGCCCCTC
Source organism: Squalius cephalus (assembly GCF_949319135.1). Classification (NCBI taxonomy): domain Eukaryota; kingdom Metazoa; phylum Chordata; class Actinopteri; order Cypriniformes; family Leuciscidae; genus Squalius; species Squalius cephalus. Next base: position 10,257,150 of record NC_137142.1, read on the forward strand.
GCGCCCTCCCGTTCAAATGGTGGGGCCCGAGCATTTTGAGTGTTTTAGACACATGAGCCCATGCCAGTACCCCCCGTGTGACTCACATGTCGCTCTCTGATATGCTCACGCTAACTGAAAGCTTATGTGGCTCAGTGGCGAAATCTAAGGCCTTCGCGCCAGAGACCCGTGTTTGATCCCGGCTCTGGCGGCTGATAAATTATGTTGCTCTCCTTTGAGCTCGCGGCCAGCTTTCTTACGTACAGAAGGCTTACGTACGCCCGGCTCAGGCGGCAGATATAAATTATACTACTTAAGGTATTTGTAAGGTAATTATACTACTAAGTCTTCCTAGCCCCCCTAGGAAGGCGCCGATGGCTAAGTCCCGCTGCGGCCAGACCACCATTGAAATCGGCATGACTCGGGACAAAACCTATAAAGCCGACACACGCCGGCTATGTTGTAAGTCCTGTGTCCGCCCGCGAGCGCCCACGCTTACTGATAAACACAACATGCCCCACGCTACTTGCACGCCCTGGGCTTTTCCCCATGAATGGGTTCCCCGCTCAAAGTTACCGGGACGTTACATGTAAACCGGCCAGCCGCCGCTTTCAGCGCATCGCTGTGTTCAATCATCAAGAGCACGCTCACGCTGTGTGGGGACCGGAACCGAGAGGCCATTCTACCCCTAGCTATGCACGCAAAAGCCTGGGAAGCTATTTCGTGAGTGTCAGAATGGGTGCTTAATGGGGATCAATCTCTGGTTGACGCTCGCCAACATGAGGGAATCCGAGCGGGCTGTTTTCCTCAACGCTCCGCTCTCCCCCACCAGCCTCTTCGGCCCAGCGGTCAACGGGATCGTCGACCGCTTCTCGGAGGTACAAAAGACCACGCAGACTATGAACCTTTTCCTGCCTCGACGCTCGAGCTCAGCCGCACGCCGTCCTCGGTACCAGCCTGTGCGAAGCTCCACCCAGCGTCCAGCTCGGCCTCCGTCTTCGCAGCGACGACAGGGCGGCCGCCCTAGATCGCGCTCGACCAGCCGCAACAGGCCGCCTCCCCCGCGGGGACCCCGGCCTAAAATCACGCTGAAACCCGAGCCCGTGAAGTCCTCCTAGCAGCTCAAAGGAGGAAAAGACCCGCCGCAACTGGACCACCGTCAAAGCTTCCCGCTCTGTCAGTCCCCGTAGTCACGGCTACTGCAGATGTGTATTTCGCAGCCAACGAGCCGGTAATACAACCCGCTCGCCTGCATACAACCGCCGTTGTCACGGCGACCAAGAGAAATCTCAAAAAGAGTATAATTTCTGGTTGCCCGGCTCACGCCGCATGTGTTTTAAGTGTAGAAAATGTGCCCACGTTTCTGTGTTCACCCCTACACACAAGCACTATAACCCCCTTGTCTCTCACAGAGCCCACTCTCATAAAGCGGGCAAAAGCCGCTCGAGTGTTAGATGTAGGTCATGTGCCCACAACCCTGTGCCCACACCTACTCACTGCCCGCTCTGTTACACGGCCACTCCCTACCGGTCATGTCACAGATGTAAGTCCTGTGCCCGCTCACGAGCGCTCACACATACTGACAAACACTTTCCCCCCGGCGCCGCTCTCACGCTCCGTTCCTCGCACGATATGTTCCCTGTCCAATGCCACCGGGACATCGTGTGTAAAACGGCCAGCCATCGCTGTCTGCGAGCTGCCGTATTCAAGCACAGAGAGCGCGCGCACTGCGCCCGCGCCTCCGAATCAGGTTCTCGAGCCCGCGGAATGCGGCAATCGAAGCCCGGAGGTCATTCTGCCCCTAGCCGTGCATGCGAAAGCATGGGAGGCTATTCCAGGAGCGTCAGAATGGGTGCTGAGCACAGTAAAGTCGAGACGAGAGTGAATGGGGAAGTAGCACATCTACTTCGTGCGGAAATAGTGAAACTTCTGTGCAAAGGGGCCTTAGAACCGGTACCCCCTTCTCTGAGCGAGTCAGGCTTTTACAGTCGTTACTTCCTCGTGCCCAAGAAGGACGGAGCTCTCAGACCGATTTTAGATCTGAGATATTTGAACAAAGCTCTTATGAAAAGACCGTTCAAAATGCTCACAACCAGGCAGATCCTCGCGCAGATTCACCCGAGAGACTGGTTTATTTCCCTTGATCTGAAAGACGCTTACTTTCAGATTCAGATAATACCCCGTCTTGAGATTCTCCTTCGACGGTCAGGTATATCAGTACACCGTCCTGCCGTTCGGCCTGTCTTTGGCACCCCGCACATTCACGAAGTGCATGGACATGGCTCTCGCTCCCCTGAGAGGTCAGGGCATGTGAATTTTGAACTATTTGGACGATTGGCTGATTCTAGCACGGTCAGAGGAAGAACTTATCTCTCACAGAACAGTGCTTCTCAGCCACCTGGAAAGCCTGGGTCTCACGGTCAACTGGACCAAGAGCTCATTACTGCCCAGTCAGTCAGCATCTTTTCTGGGTTTAGAACTGGGCTCTGTGGCAATGACGGCCCGGCTGTCGACACAGCGCGCGCGCCGTGTTCAATGCCTGGTCGCGTCTTTCCAGATGGGCAGCGCCACACCTCTAAAAACATTTCAGAGGATGCTGGGTTGTATAGCATCAGCTGCAGCAGTGCTTCAGCTGGGTCTACTGCGTATGCGCCCGCTACAACGCTGGCTGAACGCTCGAGTGCCTCACCGAGCCTGGGCGTCCGGCGGCATACGAATCAGAGTGACTCAGAGCTGCGTTTCAGCACTGAGACCCTGGTTAGCGGCCGACTGGTACCAGCGGGGAGTGACAATGGGAGCCGTCTCGCACCGAAAAGTTATCTCGACGGACGCCTCCAATTCAGGTTGGGGCGCTCTTTTCGAGGGAAAACCGGTCTTTGGCCTGTGGTCAGACCGGGAGAAATGCCTCCATATAAACTGTTTGGAGATGATAGCGGTCGAGAACGCGCTCAAGCGCTTCCTCCCACATATACGGGGCCACCATGTGCTAGTCCGCTCGGACAACATGTCCGTGGTGTCCTACGTGAACCACCAGGGCGGTGTCAGATCCAGGAATCTCTTCAGACTGACAGAACGCCTTCTCGTGTGGGCTCATCTGTCGTTGCGCTCGCTGAGAGCTGCGCACGTGCCGGGCCACATGAATGTCGGCCCAGACAGACTGTCCAGAGACAATATTCCCCCGGGAGAATGGTCTCTGCACCCCCACACAGTCCAGCTACTGTGGTGCCTTTTCGGCAAAGCGGAAGTCGACCTTTTTGCGTCAAAAGACAACGCTCACTGCCCGAGATTCCTCTCGAAGAGCGAGGACGCGCTGGCCCAAACCTGGCCCAGCCGCCCGCTGTATGCTTTCCCTCCAATCTTGCTGTTACCACAGGTAATCAAGAGGATCAGGGAAACGCGCCAGTCAGTGCTCCTCATAGCCCCGCGATGGGAGAACCAGATTTGGTACCCAGAGCTAGTGAGGCTGTCGCACTCAGCCCCATGGCCGATCCCGGTGAGGAGAGATCTTCTCTCTCAAGCTGGTGGATCAATTTGGCATCCCCATCCAGAGCGCTGGTCTCTGCATGCGTGGATAATCAACGGATACCCGTTGATCTGCCAGAAGGGGTCGTGAACACGATCACGCAGTCTAGAGCTCCTTCTACGAGAAGACTCTACTAAATGGTCAGTGTTCTCCAAATGGTGCGCTACTAAGAGCCTGGATCCACGCACGTGTGGGGTTTTGTGGGTGCTCTCCTTCCTGCAAGAGCTGTTGGACAAGAGCAGGTCCCCTTCAACGCTCAAAGTGTATGTCGCGGCTATTGCAGCGTTCGCGGAGACGACGCGCAGCCGTGCGATAGGAAGGAACGAGCTTATCATCCGCTTCCTTAGAGGAGCCAGGAGGATGAACCCCCGCGGCCACCTTCGGTTCCTATGTGGGATCTTTCTTTGGTCCTAGAGGCCCTGAAAGCTTTTTCCTTTGAGCCGTTACAATCCGTGGATCTGAAATACCTCTCGCTCAAAACCGTTTTTCTGATAGCTCTGTCATCAGTAAAACGTGTGGGGGACCTACACGCGCTATCCGTTAGCCCCACATGTCTCGAGTTTGGACCAAATGACTCCAAAGTCATCCTTAAACCGAGGCACGGTTACGTCCCCAATGCGATTGGCACTCCCTTTAGGGCGCAGATCATCTCCCTATCGGCTCTGCCAGCATCCGATAGCGAGGACAGTGATAACCTCCTTTGCCCGTCAGGGCGCTGAGAGCTTACATCACACGCTCCGCCGACCTTCAGGCGTTCTGAGCAGCTCTTTGTTTCGTTTGGTGGGCGCACTAAAGGTCTCGCTGCCTCGAAACATGCCTGTCCAGATGGATAGTGGACGCTATCGCAGCAGCTTATGCGTCCAAACACCTGCAGTGCCCTATGGGCATTAGAGCCCACTCCACTAGAGGCATGGCCTCATCGTGGGCTTGGTCCAGCGGGATTTCTATTCACAACATTTGTATGGCGGCAGGCTAGGCCTCCCCCTCTACATTTGTGAGATTTTATAACCTGGGAGTTCCCGCCTTGCAGGCTAAACTGTTATCAGTATGAGTGATACGTACGTTCTGCCCATTTGTTCATGTGCAGACTACTCTCATGTACTGCTAGCTCTTCTGGTGAGCTGCATTAAGGGGTGAGATTCTCTATACACAGACTGGCGGAGCCGCTCTGTATTTTCCCCGCTGTGCGCCTGTGCACTTGTGCTGGCCCGCATTGCTGGCCACCTATTCTCCACACAGCTGCGCTAAGGGTTGATAGTCTCTATACATAGACCGGCGGAGCCGCTCTTTATTCTCCCTATAATGTGCTTATGTACTGTGCTGGCCCGCGCTGCTGGCCGCCTTTCCCCACACGTTATACATAGACCGGCAGAGCCGCTAGCGTAAGCAACTTACGCAATATGAGAGAACCTCTTGTAAGAGAACGTACTCGGTTACCTAATGTAACCTCGGTTCGCTCTAGAAGAGGGAACGAGTATTGCGTAACCTGCCGTGTCGCGCCACGAGCTTATTCGCTTCAGTCTATGAAAACCAGATTTCCAGCCTGTGAGCCCTTCCTTTATACACGCTAGCCACACCCATTCTGGCGGGCCGTGACGCGTGAAGGGCGCGACGTCACGCAGGGCTCACCGATAGGCTGCTGCAGTTGCCGCAGGTCAGCCAATGAGCACGCTTATACAGCCTGCTATTTTCACCGATAGGCTGCTGCAGTTGCTGCAGGTCAGCCAATGAGCACGCTTATACAGCCTGCTATGTTCTGCTGGCAAAAGGATCATTTTTGGCTTCAGATCTTGAGAAAAGACAACTTTACCCGTAGCATAAGCAACTTATGCAATACTCGTTCCCTCTTCTAGAGAGAATCGAGGTTACGTTAGGTAACCAAGTACGTTTTATACTTCCAAATGTGTTTCAGACCCCCAGGGACATTTTGTTATTGTGACAGGTCATTTGTTTCACATCCCTGTTGCCCTGGTTTGTGTCTACACCCCCAATTGGGACGATGTTAATTTCATTTATAAAATTATTTCACTTTTACCCAACTTAAACTCACACCTATTAATTTTTGGTAGGGATCTGAATAGTGTTATTAACCCAATTCTAGATCGTTCGAATCCGAAAACAACACTCCAGTCTAAAATGTCCCAAGCTCTCTCTACTTTCATGGCACAAACGGGCTGTCTGGATCCGTGGAGATTTTTATTCCCGCAAAAGAAAGAATTCTCTTATTTTTCCCCTGTCCATTCTTCATACGCACCATTGCTTCTTGATCTACATTTTACTCAGCATTGTACCCAGCGCCCTACTTGGTGACTTAACTCTACCCTATTGGCAGATAAAAATTTCCACAGGCATATATCAGTGGCGATCATAGACTGTAAAAAAAGATGGACGACGCCCCTTCGCTCTCTTCCATTGATTAGAACTGAAGCCGTCAGTGTCCCGATATGGCGCTGACATATTGGAACTTGAGTCTGCGCAGTAGCGATCTCGGGACCAGACCTGCGCAGTAGTGAGCAGGAAGTAAAGCTGCGAAATCAACGCTCCACCCTCACTCTCGCAGAACGCACTCAGGGAGAGTGCATTCTGCACACTTTTTTTAAAAATTGATTGCAGTACGACAAGAGGCTTGTTAAAATAAAGTAAATACAATCTCCTCAGTCCTCCGAAGATCCCGAAAAAAATGTCCGTTGGTGCTTCAGTGACTACTTCGCTCAGAGAACCTGTCAATCACAGCTGTCAATCATGACGTTATACACCACATCACGTAACTAACTAAAAAACAACTTATTTTTGAAACAGACACTTGAACTTACATCAGCGTGATAAAAACGACAGCAAATGAAAGAAACCACCTTTGGAAAAAAGATATTTGAAGTGTAATTTAATAGTTTAGTTGGTCTCACGTCCCGTTGAATAACACGGGGAGGCGGGGCTTATGACCTATACTGGGACCAGTCACCGGGGGGCGATCGAGACGTTTTGGCTTCACTTTTCAGGGCTTGTGCGGCACGCTTGGTGGCGATAGATAACTTCTTGCTCACAAATGCTTCAGAAATGGTATCACCACTGATTTAATGGGAGACATTTAAAGTTGTCATCAGAGGTGAAATTATAACTTATTCTGTATACAGTAATAAAAAGAAAAATGCAAAACTACAACAACTAATTGATTCGATTTAGATCAACAAAAAATTAGATCAACAACTCTCTCTATCCCCTTCTGAAGAACTGCTTAAAAAGAGAGTGGAAATTAAAGCATAATATGATCAGATATCAATTGAAAAAACTCAACAAAATCTGCTTTGGTCTAAAAGGGAATTTTTATGAACATGGGAAAAAAAGGGGCCGTTTATTATCACATCAGATACAGTGTCAATCAGCTTCCAGGTTAATTCCACAGGTTCGCAACGCATCACAACAACTGACAGTGGATCCTAAAGAAATTTATGAAACTTTTTGTTCGAATTTATATACTTCAGAATTCTATGGGGATATATCAGGCATGTCAACCTTTTTTGAATGACCTGAATATCCAGACAATTAATCCAGATCATAAAGAAAGATTAGAACAGCCAATTGAGCTGCAAGAGATTTTAGATTCTATTAATGCAATGCAAAATGGCAAAACCCCTGGCCCCAACGGTTATCCTGTTGAATTTTATAAAGCTTTTGCTCCCAAATTAGCCCCGCTTCTCCTGGAAATGTTTGAGAATTCTTTAAACAATACAGAATTGCCACAGTCTCTCACAGAAGCATTTCTTACACACATTCTGAAGCCTGGAAAAGATCCACTAGAGTGCAATTCCTACAGTCCAATCTCTTTGCTAAATGTTGATGTTAAAATTCTTGCCAAATTGTTGGCCTCTAGAATAGATACTGTTATACCAGAAATAATATCCCCAGATTAGACAGGCTTTATTAGGGGTCGCCATTCATTTACTAACATAAGGAGGCTTCTTGGTATTTTGTATTCTCCTGCATCCAGGGAGGTCCCAGAGGTGGTGGTATCCCTGGAGAAAGCATTTGATAGAGTGGAGTGGAGCTATCTATTTGCAGTATTGGAAAAATTTGGTTTTGGCCCAAAATTTATATCCTGGGTCCAATTGCTGTATTCTGTAACCGCACTGGCATTAGTAGTACATTTAACATTAGCTCAAATGATTTATAGGGAATTTTAATAATTAATCATGAATATGATTAATATTTTGCATAATACAGTTACATTAATTTATTCGAAGTTGAAAATAGATTGATTTGTATATCTGAATAATCAATCACAACTAATTATAATTCATCATTCATATACTAATAATCCTATTTCAGATCGATTATGAGATAACCCTTAATGGAAATGAATACTCATCAAACGGTTGTTTGTCCAGCAAAACGGCCGTAAGATTAACTTAACAATTTCTCAACAAAAATTATCTCTTTCTTATAATTCAAAGAAAGCTATTTTCTGGCCATAAAAACAACTCTCCTGTTCTTATAAGATTAGGTTACTTAAAAGTAACCAATCAGCTTTGTAGCTTAAGATCGAAAACATCTCATTGACTTTAGTTATGAGCAGGCAGACAGAATCAATCAAGTATATAGAATTTTAATAATTGGACTAATACATTGAACTAAGGAATACAAAAATACTACAGTTTACACGAGTAAATATGTATGTACAGGACACGTAAACAAAATACAAGACTAAACGAATAACGAAAATGAGGGAGAGGATGAAAGAGAGTTCTGACAATGAGAGAGATGAGAGAAAGTGAAACTAAACATGTGCGATCAAAGAAAGATCACAGTTAGGCAAAATCACAGGCAGTAACCTTGAGAGACAACAAGAAATCAGATTCATCAAATCACAAATCAAAATACTTGCGTATGGTTCTCTTTGTATTTGCTGAAGAAGAAGAGCTCCTTAAGAGGCTGGGCGTGTTTCCTCGTGTCTTTGGGGCGAGCCCGACTCGCGCGAAGTTTAAAGGTTCACCGAACGTGAAGTTGCCAGAAGCATGATTCAGAGTTAAACTCCCTTTGTGGAGGGAGAAACGAATATGACAATAAAACTTAGTAAAGAAAATAAAACGGAGTTGATGACTCCTATAGGAGCCCTGGAGCCAGGAATTCTTTCAGTGCTCGTGCACGTCTTTAAAGAAGAGGAGCGCGCGCCGCGGAAGATTCAAGTCTCTTTAAAGTTGAAGCTTCACTGAACGAATGGTAGAGTCTAAACAAAGACGAAAATAAAGAAAAGACTTAAGAAAATAAAAGAGAAATTCATTCACGAAAACGGTGAATGAATGCTCCCTAAACGGGAGCCATATGGGTCTTCTCGCTGATGAAGCGGGTTCGTAAAAGTGCTCATCGGAGATTTCCTGAGTCGGTCTTTATGGAAAATATGGGTTGACGCCTCTGTTCGCGCGAACAACCAATGAACGTCCAAAGATCTGAAGCGGGAAAAGGTTATTTGTCTCTGGGGCAACGCCCACTCGAATGAGTCATGAGGAGATGGGCTTTGAGCTGTTCGGCTCCCAAAATATGAAAAAGTGTAAAATAATGCATATTACTTCATTCTGCTATCGGAATTCGACTCCGTTAGATTGAGAGAATTTCAGAGATATGAAACTTGTCATAGGAAGATTTTAGGAACACCAAGTTACATAAGATATGCGTAATTAAAAACATTTTAAAGTTACATGGCTAGAAATAAGGTTTACCCAAAATGTGTTGTACACTAGCTAGAAATGGAGATGAAACTTAAGGAACTAAACACGGTACACACCTGATTTGTCTAACCTTATTACCAAAGTTTACCAGGATACACAAACTACACAACGTAAAAGAAAAATTATGAGATGGGAAATTACATCCATGTTTACATTTCTTTAGTGGTTAGACATATAGAAAATGTAGGATTTAAGTAGGAGGAAAGATTAACACTTTAATTCTGCTCCACTCCTAAAAGCTCCGTTGCTTGACATTCCGTTAGGCAATAAAACAAAGTGGGTGGGGGGAAGGCAATTCCCCTGGAGAAACATTTCAGAGCTCAACACTAGAAAATCATAATTATATGATCACACAAATTAATAAAACATGCATACAGGAAGGTCAAACCCAAATCTGAGTTACATACATTAAAACTATATTTCTATCCTGAATAACACACAGAGGATGTTTGTGTGTGTGTGTGTGTGTGTGTGTGTGTCACATAGAAAGTTTTGTTATCTCTCTGTGGTCCAGAGAGGGGAAGGGGGTTTGGAATGCAGAACTTTGCAAAGTTAAGGGAATGTGTTGACTGTTTTATCCTCCAAGGTGCAATAAAATGTCGTAAAAGTCCATTTGCTCCAGTCTCTCTGGAGCCTGGCGTATGATTTGTAATTTCGAAGTCAGGAGGTTACAAGCTCTGGTAAGCTTAGCAAAGAACGTTTTGGGCAGGAATGTGCTTAGAAAACACAGAGTCCGAATTTGTTAATTCAGAATCAAACGAACGAATGATTCAAATAGCCCAGTCGCTACAATTCTAACCCTAAAGTATCTGTTATAACAAACAAAATACGTTCACAATTTTTTCCAATATTAAGGGGCACAAGACAGGGTTGCCCTTTAAGCCCTCTTCTTTTTGCACTAGTGATAAAGCCTTTCCATTATGCTTAAATCCTTGCAGTCTGTACAGGGCATTGATCAAATGGGGATGGAACACAAGGTTTCTTTATATGCGGATGACCTTTTGTTATACATTTCAAATCCAGTTGAAAACGTCCCAAAAATAGTGCAGAAACTATCCGTTTTTGGCAGTTTTTCAGGATACAAACTTAACCTTTCTAAAAGTGAATGTTTCCTGATTAACCCTCTTGCTTTACAAATTAATGCTGCATCCCTCCTATTTCGCATCTCTCAATCTGGGTTCAAATATTTGGGAGTTCATATTACTCGTACTTTCTCAGGTTTATATGCAAAATGTTTTTTTACCACTCATAAGTAATATTAAGTCTGGAACCCTAGAATTCGTAAGGAGCTCCTCGAAAGGCAAAGGCTCCAGGGATGCTTAGCTCTTCCTAATTTTATGGGGTACTATTGGGCCGCAAATCTTCAAAAAATTATTTGTTGATATAATTCCCCTGAGGTTGATTGGTGTAAGGCGGAGGGAAATACCTGTATTTCTACATCGCTTTCTGCTCTAATAATAACGAAGCTACCATTCTCTCCCTCTAAATACTCTTCTAACCCAGTTGTACGTTCTACGCTTATAATATGGTCACAGTTTAGACAAAGGCATAAACTCAGCAACTCTTCCATGCTAAGCCCTCTCTGTAATAACCATTTGTTTTCTGCTGGTAAAATAGATCTCACGTATGCACAATGGCAGAGGGTAGGCTTGGCCAGGTGTAGTGATTTTTATATAAACAACACTTTTGCCAGTTTTAATGACCTCTCAGAGAAATTCCAATTGTCACAGTCCAACCTATTTCATTTCTTTCAAGTCTGACACTTTGTTCAATCTCAGAGCTCAACTTTTACTGACTTGCCACCTACTTCACTATTGGATAAAATTCTACAGTCTCCTACTTTTCTTAAAGGTCAGATTGCAGCAATATATAAGATGGTTATGTCCTCAAATGATGTTTTAATTATCAGAATAAGAGGTGAGTGGGTAAAGGACATAGGAAGTGAAATACCTGATGAAATTTGGGATGAGGCTCTTAATAGAGTAAATGGATCAACCTCTTGTGCACGCCTCAGCCTTATACAAATTATAGTCCTCCACCGTGCCTACTACACAAAATGTAGACTTTCAAAAATTTACCCAAATGTTGATGATTTGTGTGATCGATGTAAAGGTGATAAGGTAGACTTTTTTCATATGTTTTGGGCTGGTCAAAAGCTGAGTGACTACTGGACATTCATATTTAAAACATTAAATGAGGCCTTTAGCTTGGATATAAAATCCAGTGTTGAAGTTGCTATTTTTGGAGTACCAGAACATGGAGTATCATTGACAAATAAAGTAAATAATGTTATTGCTTTTGCCACCTTATTAGCGAGAAGAAGAATATTATTGGAGTGGAAGTCAACAAGCCCGCCTAAAGCCTCAATGTGGTTATGCAATCTAGTATCATACTTAAAATTAGATAAAATTAAATATTTAATGAAAGGATCTGACCAAAATTTTTATAAGACTTGGCAACCCATGATTACATATTTTGAGAAGATGAAGACTCTCCCACTTATTGATCAATGTTAAATATGTTCACCATTTGGGGTTTTGTTTTATAATTATGTATGGACCACGAATATGTCAGAAAATATTATTATTGGCTATGTATGTGTCACATCCACCGTCTGTCTTCCTCATCTGTCTCTGCACTACACTCCCCAGAATCCTCCTTGGCGCACACGCACAGAAGTCACTCTCCTCTAAGTAGTAATCACCGTCACCTGGATCCCATCACCAGCTCACCTTTATATTCAGCACTCAGTCACTCACTCTTGGTCTGGTCTCGTCTATACACGTCTATTCATGACACACAGAGTCTCTACTTCACCTACCTGCATACTTACTTCGATCCCGATCTTCTTCAGCCTGTCTTCAGTGCATCTTCAGAGAATCTTCATCATCTGCATCTGCAAGAGAAAGAGAGACTTTGTTATCATTCAGTTAAGCTTCATCCAATTATCTACTTCCTGTTTACTCACCTTTCAGGCTGTGTCCGATCCATTCTGCTATTAAAATATCAAACTTACCATCTTGCCTGCTTCGTTTGTACGAAACCTGACAGAAGACCAGACCCAAAATAACCGACGAACATGGATCCAGCAGTGGCCCTCCTGTGTTTACACCAGGGGAATCGCCCCCTGGATGATTATGTCCAGGACTTCTGTGAACTCTCTCATCAGGTGGATTTTAATGACGTGGCCCTTAAGGACTGTTTTCGAATGGGACTAAATGAACCCGTTCGTTCCAAGCTTCCTGGGGGAAAGGTCCACTGTTCCCTGGCCCAATACCTTGACTAAGCCTTGTTGTTAGGTGGTTCATCATTCACGGTGGGTGTTGTGGACGAGGAACCACTTCACATCATGCCTACCAGGTCTGGGTATCTTCACATCAGGCCTGCCGCCAAATCGGTTTATCACAGACTGCTATCGAGCCTGGCAGATCCTCCGCTGATGTCAGTGCGATCTGCCAAGATGGCAGCTCCTCCAGAGTTTCGTCCAGCCGTTGCCTGCCCGCCAGAACCACAGCCACCAGTCATCTTCACTTCCTCACCCATCCTCATCCAGAACCATATCGAGCCTTCAAGTGTCTGTCCAGCTGAACCAGAGCCTGCAAGCGTCTGTCCAGTCGAACCAGAGCCTGCAAGCGTCTGCCCAGTCGAGCCAGAGCCAGCAAGGGTCTACCCAGTCGATACTGCTCACAGCGACTGCCCAGCCGAGACTGCTCACAGCGACTGCCCCGCTGAGACTGCTCACAGCGACAGCACGAAGCCCTCTTCACCGCTGGTCCCGTCCAGCACAGAGCCTTCACCGCTGGTCCCGTCCAGCACAGAGGCTTCACCGCTGGTTCTGTCCAGCTCAAAGCCCTCATCACAGCTGGTCCTGCCCAGCTCAAAGCCCTCTTCGCCGCTGGTCCTGTCCAGCTCAAAGCCCTCTTCGTCGCTGGTTCCGTCCAGCTCAGAGCCCTCTTCGCCGCTGGTCCCGTCCAGCTCAGAGCCCTCTTCGCCGCTGGTTCCGCCCAGCTCAGAGCCCTCTTCGCCGCTGGTTCCGCCCAGCTCAGAGCTCTCTTCGCCGCTGGTTCCGCCCAGCTCAGAGCCCTCTTCGCCGCTGGTTCCACACAGCTCAAGGCCCTCTTCGCCGCTGGTTCCGCCCAGCTCAACGCCCTCTTCATCGCTGGTCCTGTCCAGCTCAAGGCCCTCTTCGCCGCTGGTTCCACCCAGCTCAACGCCCTCTTCGCCGCTGGTTCCGCCCAGCTCAACGCCCTCTTCATCGCTGGTCCTGTCCAGCTCAACGCCCTCTTCATCGCTGGTCCTGTCCAGCTCAAAGCCCTCTTCATCGCTGGTCCTGTCCAGCTCAGAGCCCTCTTCGCAGCTGGTCCTGTCCAGCTCAGAGCCTTCTTCGCCGCTGGTCTTGTCCAGCCCAGAGCCGCTTTCGCCCCCTGCCTCATCCAGCCCAGTGTCAAAGCCTGATAATTTCCCCAAGGAAATTTTGAGGGGGGGCTATAAGTCCTCTCCGCCATGGCCACCTGAAGGGTCCTTTCCGTCATGGCCACCCGAAGGGTCCTCTCCGCCGTGGTCACCTCCTCAGCCTGCTTCACCATGGCCACCTCCTCAGCGTGCTTCACCATGGCCACCTCCTCAGCCTGCTTCACCATGGCCGCCCGAAGGGAAGTCTCCACCATGGCTGCCTGAGGGGTCGTCTCCGCCAGGACCGCCCGAGGGGTGGTCTCCTACTCCGCCATGGCCCCCTGACCAGTCTGCTCCGCCATGGCCGTCTGGACCATCCTGGAGTCCGTCCATCTACACCCGGCCCACCTCCCCATCACGGACTCCAGGATGCCCACCCCCCCTCCCATTTTCTGCTGCCTTTGGCGCGGGTCGCGCCTTGCGGGAGGGGAGAGTAATGTCACATCCACCGTCTGTCTTCCTCATCTGTCTCTGCACTACACTCCCCAAAATCCTGCCTGGGCGCACACGCACAGAAGTCACTCTCCTCTAAGTAGTAATCACCGTCACCTGGATCCCATCACCAGCTCACCTTTATATTCAGCACTCAGTCACTCACTCTTGCGCTGCGTTCGAAACCGCATACTCAATGAGTAGGTACTTAATTTCAATAAGTACTTACTTAACGAGCGCTAAAAGAGTAGGTACTTTATAGCCAGATCTCGTTGAGTATGAATGCGAACCGGACATCTGCCATGTTGACGTTATCATGTGACCTACGACGCGTTATCACAACTTAAAAGATTTGAACGACACGTTTAAATCTGTAAATATCTTGATATTGATTAAACTTGTTCATTTTGTGGTCTTTTTGAAGAAATTTAACTCTCGTTTCATCCCTCAGGCTTATAAATAACAAAAAATTCATTTTTTAAATGTATTATATAATTAATTATTTAAGAAAATATATATTAAGATATTCAAGGGCTGTGCCTTCGTGCCGGAGGTTGTTGCGTGATGTGTTGTGCTTCACAATCTGAGGCAATAAGGGCAGGTGGAGTGATGTGGAGTGATGGAGGGCAGGTGGAGTGATGGTGGGTCTTGTAAGGGCAGGAGGAGTGATGGAGGGTCTCAAAAGGGCTGGTGGAGTGATGATGGAGGGTCTCATAAGGGCTGGTGGAGTGATGGAGGGTCTCATAAGGGCAGGTGGAGTGATGGAGGGACTCGTCCATGGCACCATCTCAGTAGTAGTATATATGGGGTACATTGTGTCAAAATGATTAATGACTTTGACCTTTGACCTTTGTGACAGGTTGAACTTCCTGTGACCTTTTATGATTGATGGGTTGTACTTCCCGAAAGGGGTTATGGGATTAACCTATTGACCTCTCCCCGCATCGATCATGTTGTATGACAGGTGCTTAATCCGTTTTAAACCTAGTTAGTCCTAAATCATAGTTTTGAAGGATAGTTTTGACGGAAGGAAATAAAACAGATGTTGTTTTGCCGGATAGTTTTGAAGGAT
Source organism: Squalius cephalus (assembly GCF_949319135.1). Taxonomy (NCBI): domain Eukaryota; kingdom Metazoa; phylum Chordata; class Actinopteri; order Cypriniformes; family Leuciscidae; genus Squalius; species Squalius cephalus. The sequence goes on from NC_137142.1 coordinate 10,272,328, forward strand.
AGTTTTGACGGATAGTTTTGTCGGATAGTTTTGCCGGATAGTTTTGACGGCTTCAAACAGCCGGTGTCATGTTATACGGATGTGTGTGTGTGTGTGTGTGACAGACAACAAGCTTTGTGTCATATGTGTGTGTGTGTGTGAAGAAGGGTTATATGGTGTCATGTTGTACGGATGTATGTGTGTGTGTTATATAGGACATGTGTCACAGACACTCCCTCCCACCCTTGCATTCCAGAGCATCGGGCACTGACATCTGAACATGTGCTGTTCGGTCACTGTGAAACTGTGAAGCGTATGCCACACAAAAACATTCTATCCTTTATATAATTTATATAATATAAATGATATAATATAAATGATATAATCTAAAAACAATTAACATAAAGTTGAAAACATACCATTCTTTATATTCTATCCTTTATATAATTTATATAATATACTAAAGCAATTTAACTAAGGTTGAAAAACATACCTTTAAAAGCTTACTAAAACCAGTAGTTTTAGCTGAATAAAAGTGTATAAAATATTCTATCCTTTATATTCTATCCTTTATATAATTTATATAATATAAATTATATAATCTAAGCTTGAAAAAAAAAACATTCTATCCTTTTTAAAAGTATATAATGAAATGCTTACACAATATATCTTACTAAAAAGTATAAAATGAAATGCTTACACAATATATGTTTGTATACATGTTTGTAAGTCTGGACGGTCTCTGACTTCAGTGATCAAGATATCAGGGGCTGAAATTATTTCAAAGTTTAAAAATGTTTTAAATTTAATACATTATTAAAAGTTGTAATAGAGTTGTTAAATTATTAAAAGTGGTAAAAATACTCCTTTCCTGAATGACCTCACCCTGTCTCAAAACATAAGGAGCGCGCGCGCGTGTCTGTGTGTCTATGCGCGCGTCCTCTTCCTGCGAGCTCTGACCCCCCTCCTTACAGTGTAACTGTCAAGTGAATCTCACACTAACAAAAGTTGAAAACATGCCTTTAAAAGTATAATATAAATATCTTATTGATCCAATTGTTTTAGTTTTAGATGAATAAAAAATGACTGAGTTAAAATTAACTCATCAATGTCCATACCATTCATGTCCACAAAAATAATTAACCTAAGGTTGAAAAAAAATATTCTGTTCTTTTTAAAAGAATATAAAATAAAAATAAAAATCTTCTTACATGTTTGTAAGTCTGGACGCTCTCTGACTTCAGTGATCAAGATATCAGGGGCTGAAATTATTTCAAAGTTTAAAAATGTTTTAAAGTTGTAATAATGCTTTTAAAATCAATGAATTATTAAAAGTGGAAATACAAAAAGACTTTCTTCCTGAATGAGCTTACCCCTGTCTCAAAACATAGGGAGCCGTGCGCGTGCCTGCATGCGCGCCCCTTCTCCGTCTGAGCTCTGACCCCCTCCTTTGCATACCAATCTCGCACTAACAAAAGTTGAAAAACATACCTTTAAAAGTGTATAATATAAAATAAAATAATTTTACTAAGGTTGAAAAAAATATTCTGTTCTTTTTAAAATAAAAAGCTTACTAAAACCAATTCATTCAGCTAAATAAATAAAATCATCTTACCTTATTTTAGAAAGTTGAAGTATACCATTGATGTCCACAAAAATGTAATGTATGGATGGATGGAATGGATTCAAAATTGTTTTACACAACTGAATTCACATAGTCATTCCTGAATGTCTCTCAAAGCACCGTCTCAAAACATAGGGAGCACGCCTCTAATGTACAGTATGTGCGTCAAAAGTAAAACACACGTGTCTGTGTGTGTGTGTGTGTGTGTGTGTGTGTGTGTGTGTGCTCTGACATATGAAACAGGACCCCACTCCACATTCCTGAGCCCAGTGAAAGTGTAAAGCCAGTAAAGTATATCTCATTTAAAGTGAGAATAATGTTTTATATTTCACAAATAACATAATATAAATATATTACAAAAATATACTGAAATGCTTGTAAAAAGAATAAAATTCATCTTACATGTTTAGAGTTACATGTTCAAGAAGGTCTTAAGAGACATAAATCACAGAGTGGTTCTCTCTCACACCAGCGTCTCTGACTCAGAGGGTTGTATTCAGTGATGGGATGAGGCATTTTGAATGCTGTGTTGGGGCTAAATTGATTTCAAAGTTTAAATGATATCTTTTTAAAAAATATTTGTTTCATAACATATAGATGTCCATACATCCTATGAATGAGATTGCAGTTGTAATAGAAAAGACTGTTTTTTTCCTGACTCTGCTCCTTCGCATTCCTGAGCACGGTGAAAGTGATAATAATGTTTTAAATTTCACAAAAATAATATAAAATAAATACCTTGCTAGAAATCTACTGAAATGCTTGTAAAAAGAATAAAATTCATCTCACATGTTTAGAGAGTTACGACTTTTGAACTTATGTGTTCAAGAAGCTGTTGAGAGCTATAAATCACAGAGTGGTTCTCTCTCACACCAGCGTCTCTGACTCCTAGGGTTTATTCAGCGATCAGAATGAGACATTGTGTTAGGGCTAAATTTATTTCAAAGTTTAAATGATATCTTTATAACATGTTTTTAAATTAAATTCAATACATTATTAAAAGTCTTAATAAAAAAGTCTCTCAAACAGAGGCCCTCGCTCGTGTCTGTCAGCAGGCCGACGGGGGCGCGCGTGTGTCTATGCTGCATTCTGACATCCCCTCCTTCCATTTCCAGAGGTAACAGTGACACTGTGAAGTCTATCTCACACTAACTAAAGTTAAAAAACATTCTGTTCTTTATAAGTATATAAAAAAATATCTGCTGAAACCAATTGTTTTAGATAAACAAAAGTAATAAAATCCATCTTACATAAAACATTATATTCTTTATATTCTATCCTTTTATATAATATAATATAATACAAAATAACAGAGTGGTTCTCTCTCTCATTTAAAAGTATAACCTTAAAAAGTTTGTATTAGATATTTTAAAAGATTGATTAAATTAAATCTTTAAAGTTTCAATACATACTCATCTTCTATTTATCTGTACTTATGTATGATATAAATTATTTTTTTGCTTAACGGTGACCTAAAGTATAATTGTTATTAAACAATGTCTGTTCAAAAACTGTACTTGGTCGTCTTAAATCTCATTTATATGAAAAAGATTCAATCAGCATTTTTTGTCCATGTGGGGGTTTCAATTTTTATGGCTTTCCATAGCTATCCCGCACACCTAAACACGACCATCACAGAAAACTACATTTTCAAAATGAAATAAAAATAAATAATTTAATAAAATGTAAACAAAGTTTTAGCTAAATAAAAACACCTTACATTTCCAGAGAGGCGAAGTAGTTCTTTATGCAATGATAAAAACGATCCAAAAAAGCAAATAGTTTAAGTTGTCATAAACATATCAGCCCCAGACCCTTCAGAGATAAACTACAGTGTGACCTGAAGCTTCAGGATATAGGGCAACAAACCAGATGAGTCTCGGCGGACAATGTCGCAGTAAATCTAGTCTGCTAACGCCTTTCCAGAGTACATCCAGAGTTTACACTAATTTCATTTAAAAGTTTAAATCAAATCTTTAAAGTTTTATTAAAATCATATCTTCTATTTATCTTCTTAGAAGATTTATGTATTATTGTAACTAAGCAGCGTCTGTCCAAAAACTTTAGATTGTTACATACAACATACAACATGAAACATGTTGTCAAAGTTTGTCACAATGTTTTTTAAGAAATCCTAGGACTTTACATTGCTCTTATTTAGACAAAGTTGTATCATTTGGAAAATCAAAGTAAAAATCACACATCGTCTTAATTCAAAGTATAAGTATAAGATCGTATAAGATCATTTTTACTCGTATCTCCCGAACTAGGGTGAAACCCTTTACTGAGAATATACCACCGGCCATCTACTCAAAATACATGTAGAAGTTTCAAATGTTAGCATTTGTTGATGGTGGCCGTATGAACAGACTTTGGAGGGGAGCTATAGCAGGAAGCATGCCCTTTGACCTCCTCGATTTTGCAGGCCTTTTTGTTAAAGATTTAAAAAGATTCCCATCTAGCGGTGAAATTCTATTTTGCATTTAAACGAATAGTGCTCTCTAGCGGTTCTCCCATCTAATCGCTTTTTCAACTTTGGTAAATGTGTCAAGAATCTATGACAACATGTCTTCTGATAGCGCTTCATCGAGTTTAATTGTACATGTTCTACCGTTATGATGTACTTGTTACATGTTCTACCGTACATGTTCTACCGTTCTATATAATGATTAACCAAGCTTGTCATTTAGACCGTACCTTTGACTTACCCGTCGAGAAGAAAGCAGGTGTCTACTGCGTCCCTCTTTCCACCTGGGAAAGCTATCCCGATATTTATTTACATACCGATAAATAAAAATTTGAATTTAATTAAAACTTCTCCTGTGGCTCGGCATAACTATGATCCAGCATTATATTGTACCGTGCAGTGCAGCCTTTCAAATGTGCCGCGGGAAATATCAACGTCTCCCATATGGTCTAGCGGTTAGGATTCCTGGTTTTCATCCAGGCTGCCCGGGTTCGACTCCCGGTATGGGAAGACAATTTTTTACATTGCCAACAAAATTCAAGTTATTCAAGTTCATCAATGATCATTTTTAGTTATTCACAGTCTTAGGGGCCTACACGAACTGCTGAAACAAGCAGTTTCTTGAAGATTCGGTACTGAATCATTTTCACAAATACAATTATATTGAATTCAGAAAATTTCACTATGGAATACTTTATCTATCATAATTTCAATTTAGTACGTCATCATTTCAACTTTTCATCTCATTATCATGACGCATAGTCATAATTTAAATTTTTTATGTCAGAATTACAATTTTTGTCAATGACGCCTTTTTAATGTAAAACGTTTTTTAAGTCATAATTTGGTTGTTGACTATAGTAGTGTTGATGATGAAACCTGCTAGTGCTTTTTGTACCTCTCTGGTATTATAGTGTTTCAAGATGGCGGAACAACACGGAAGCCTCCTTGGACTTACCCGCCCCATGTAAATAAAAGATAAGAAATTATCTTTCTTAAAATCAGATCATTGGCACAGATCATTTTACACCCATGAGGACATATTTATGAATAAAGACAATGATTTTAGCTAATAAAATACCATTTTTTCAATCTACACATGAGAGACCTCACTGCATGAAAATTGGGATTTCCGACCCCGTAAACGGCCGTAAATCTCCCTAATTTTCGGCAGTTAACGACAATTTACAGCCTGTGAACGTCGCGTTCGTCTGTGCCGAATATTGTCGGAAACGAACCATGACGTATGCAGAGCGCTCGCGCCGGAGGTGTGAATGGCTCTAATTACCATATGAATAGCAGCTCCCGCCAGAGAAAGGCTTGAATTTCCTCATTCACTATTGGTTGAACCCACGTGGTTTAAACAAGAAAAATCACTCGTGATTGGTTGGCAGATCTGTTACTATTGGTCACACTCGCTCATTATAAATTCAAAAAATTATAATATTCATATAAATAATAATATATAAATTATTTTTTTATATTCATAATATGCTATTCTGTGGTATATTCATGTCATTGTTAACCTATGGACTACACTATTACCATCAAGGACATGAATTTATAAAGGAAAGGAAAATTTGCCAGGGACATGCTGTTTATTCAAAGAAAGAGCTTTATTAGCACAAACACAAAACAATATACACCTATGGACAAAGCATAGATCATCTGCACACACAACAAATTGGAAGCTCAGTGACTGTTTTCATCTTCGGAGCTGTAGTAGGTGACTAGCGGCGTTCTCTCTGAATTCGATCCACTTTGAAAACGTCTGTGGTGCGTTGCCCTGTATTTAGGAGTCGCCTCTAATCTCGACTGCAGCGTAGCACAGAGCTCTGTGAGCTCCTGGCTGGTGGTTAAACTTCATCGGACATCAGATCTATGGTGGCGCACTTCCAAATGCCCACGTCATCCTCACCTAGCACACTCTGTCTCGCTTCTAGCAGCTGTAAAAACAACCAATACAGACAATCAGTACTGTGATGCACTGTGTATGGACACAAAACATCTATTAATGCACGTGAAAAATAGTCACATTGACTAAAAATCTTACCCTCTTTCTTCTCGCTCGACTCCGAGCTGAACTCTTCACAGCTTCGGCCTGCAATGCCAGATCTGGTTGTTTGTACCTGAAATTCCTGCGTACTGTCTCGTAGTACGTCTTACAGGCAGCTGGAAAACAATTAAATGAGAGTGATATGAATAAAAACAACGCAAGTCACAGTAAAATTAAACAAAGGAGAAAATAGTAAAAGTTACTTACACACAATGTCGTCATGATCAGCGTCATGAAAATCTGGACTTGCAGACATAGCTCTGAGTAAATGTGAGGTTACGCCCTCGTTATGAGGCGAGGTTACTCTGTGGAAACAAAATGTATGATTAAGATCGGTCTCTATAACGGATCTATTTTCTTATACAAGAGAATGAAAGCATATTCTTTGAACCTTACCTTTAAAATGTTTGTAAGTTTTTATGAGAGTAAAAAAATAAAAGAATGTAAGAGTCTTTTATTTATTTTTTTTACCTTGCTCCAGTTTGTAGCGCCCACAATTTGTCTCAGAGTGGTGAAGATGGCATACTGCTTCCTGTAAATTACAGGATTATTTACAATTATTAAACAAATAATAGCCATCACTCCCATGACCTCTTGCTTTATGATGAAATCATGAAAAACAGAATATTCTTACATTTCACAAGGCCTGACAAAATACAAAAGTGACCGATGAGATGAATACTTACTGGGTGTCAACATCTGGTTGTTTGTACCTGATGCTCCTGCGTACTGTCTCGTAGTACGTCTTACAGGCAGCTGGAAAACAATTTAATGAGAGTGATATGAATAAAAACAACGCAAGTCACAGTAAAATGAAACAAGAAGAAAATAGTAAAAGTTACTTACAATGTCGTCATGATCAGCGTCATGAAAATCTGGACTTGCAGACATAGCTCTGAGTAAATGTAAGGTTACGCCCTCGTTATGAGGCGAGGTTACTCTGTGGAAACAAAATGTATGATTAAGATCGGTCTCTATAACGGATCTATTTTCTTATACAAGAGAATGAAAGCTTGTACAAGAGAATGTAAGCTTCTTTTATTTTATTTTTTTACCTTGCTCCAGTTTGTAGCGCCCACAATTTGTCTCAGAGTTGAGAAGATGGCATACTGCTTCCTGTAAATTACAGGATTATTTACAATTATTAAACAAATAATAGCCATCACTCCCATGACCTCTTGCTTTATGATGAAATCATGAAAAACAGAATATTCTTACATTTCACAAGGCCTGACAAAATACAAAAGTGACCGATGAGATGAATACTTACTGGGTGTCAACAGGTCTTTGCTCAGAGGTGCGCTAGCATCTTAAGGGCGAAAAAAACAATGAATATTTAAAAATGTACAATTATTGAAATCAAACAAAAAGGTAAGAATTGCCACACTCTGCTCTTCTAAGCAAGACTGTCTGAAACATGTCATTAAGCCAATAAAATAAACTGTTACCAAACTTGATTCTCAAGCAGTAAGTAAAGACCAATTTATAGTTATGCGTCAACCTCCCGCTGTAGCTACAGAGTAGGCTGTGTACATAGCGTACCCTTTAGCACACCCTGACGTGCACCTCTCCCAAAATGTAACAATGCGTCAATTTTACGTGGACGGAAGCGCTGTGATTGGTCTAGAACGCCTCCCTCGGGTTTCACAGGCTTCTTTCTGCATGTGTAATTGTACGTCAACAGGGACAACAATGCAGAAGTATAAATGAAACAGTGTAGCCTATAGCATAGAGGCTCGGGCTTCGGTCTGACACAAAAGTATAAATCAGCCTTAAAGGATTAGTTCACCTCAAAATGAAAATTTCCTGATAATTTACTCACACTGAGTGACAAGATATCCATGTCTGTCTTTCCTCAGTGGAAAAGAAATTAAGTTTAAAGGGATAGTTCACCCAAAAATGAAAATTCTGTCATCATTTACTCACCCTCAAGTTGTTCCAAACCTGTATGAGTTTCTTTGTTCTGCTGAACACAAAGGAAGATATTTGGAAGAATGTTTGTAACCAAACAGATCTCGGTCCCCATTGACTACCATAGTATATTTTTTTCCTACTATGGAAGTCAATGGGGACCGAGATCTGTTGATTACAAACGTTCTTCCAAATATCTTCCTTTGTGTTCAGCAGAACAAAGAAACTCATACAGGTTTGGAACAACTTGAGGGTGAGTAAACAATGATAGAATTTTCATTTTTGGGTTAACTATCCCTTTAAGGAAAACATTTCCATATTTTTAATGGCATATACTTTAATGGCAACCAAAGATCTCAATGTTCCAAGACGGTTCAAATGTCCGTCTCAATGCAGCTTCAGAGTCTCTACACAATCCCAGTCGAGAAATCAGGTTCTTATCTAGCAAAACCATCTGTCATTTTCTAAAATTATATATACACATTTATGTATTTTTTAAACAATTGTTTGTCTTGTGCTAGTCTGCTGGCATTACAGACATTTGAACCTTCTTTGAACATTGGGATTGTTGGTTGCCATTAAAGTCCAATCTCTGTAGAAAAATACTGAAATGTTATTCCTCAAAACTAAATTTATTTTCCACTGAAAAAAGAAATAAAGGTTGGGGCAACAGATAAAGTGAATACTCACTAGAAATTTCCTTGCGCTGAAATCTGGCTGCACATTTCTCCGGGTCAGAGAAGGCTTCCACAAGACATTCAAAGTTTGACTTAGAGTCTGAAACACATGAGTCAGCCAGTAAGTACGGTCGTGTTGCCTATACTAAATTAATAATGAAATACTGGAGTCATTACTACGCTTAATTAAGAGTGAGAAGAACCTACTCATCTTGAATGGACCAAAAAAAGCTAATGTTTTAGTTTCATCTTTCCATAGAACGTTTGAAAAGTAACTGCCACTACTGGAACTTCAAACGGGCAGGGACGACCAGACTCTGACCATAGAACGCTGCCCGTTTGAAGTTCCAGTAGTGGCAGTTACTTTTCAAACGTTCTATGGAAAGATGAAACTAAAACATTAGCTTTTTTTGTCCATTCAAGATGAGTAGGTTCTTCTCACTCTTAATTAAGCGGCTTAAATAACTCTGACCAGCACTGTATATATTTAAAATAGATTATTCACAAGCAGTAAAAAACTACTTGTCTTGAATGGAGTGTGACTTTGTGCAGAGCAATGTTTTGTGCAGGGGGAAAAGTACTTACCAGGAGTGGACATTTCACTGCCAGGACGCTCCACTTGGCTAGACATGGCACAATCTTTATTAGATAAAACACATGAATAAGCCTGTTACTTATGTTGTACACAACACAATATTATGTTTAAGTTGTCATCAGTACTCACCAGTATTGTGCAACATGCTGGTGTCCTCAATGGGCTGCAGCTTCCTTCGTACATTATTGAAGGGGGTATATCTTGACGCTTATACAGAGGTAATGTAAAATAAAAATATAAAATATATAAGTTAAAGAATTTAATTTTTAAACTGCAATTATAAATTAAGAGAAAACGATTACCCCTGATATTCTCATCCGAATCCAATAATACTGCAAAATAAAAATAAAATCAATCATTTGTATAAAATTTCAGGCCCAATTTGTATCAACCGATTTTATATTTCAAATGTATAAAATTTCTGAAAATGAGAATACCATTTCTAACAGAACCCTCCGAATTTTTTTTTTTTTTTTTTTTTTTTGTGCTTCCTCGTAACGTTAAGTTAACGTTAGATCTAATCACCTCATCGTCCTTCTCCTCTGCCTGGTAACGTTAGGTGTCACATTCACGACGCACATTTATAAATTAGACAATTCACCTTTAAACCCACCTTGCATCATCTGTGAACCCCGTAGCAAGCTGCTATATGGACAAGCTAACTTAGTTAGCAAAGAGCTAAGTTAGCCAGTCAGACTCAGAACTCTATGCCATGCTGCTATCGGTTTACGTGCAGTTTAGTATCCCAAATTGACATATTCTCTCGTGTACAGCTAAAATAACATGGAAACTGAACATGAACCATGAGCAGCAAGCTAACTTAAAAAAAAAAAAAGCGCCAAAAGCTAACGCCATGATTGCCGTGAAAACTGCTGACACCATTGCCCATTCGCGGCTGCTGTAACCATAAAAGATTTAAAAGTTGAAGTTTAAGACAATAACGCTAAACTACCTAAGACTATACGTACACAATGGACATTGAATTCATTAGGTTGACCGAACTTACATTCAATTTAGAGGAAACGATGAGTTCACCAGCAATGCAGTCTCTGTACCGTCATTTAGGAATGTTTGAACAGAAGACCCGACACAGTCTGACTGAGGCCGGAAGTGGGCGCAACAAGGCATTGCGCTAGTTATATTTCTTTGTTTTGGAACGTTTCAAAGTTTAAAACAAAGTTAATAAAAACAAAAGTAAACGATTTAATTGAAAATATATATCTAAAATATTGTAAAATATAAGAATTAGGCTATCTTTGGTCCTATTAACAAAATATAATATACTAGGCCTACTATTAACAAATGTTAAGTGTTTTAACAGTTAAAATTACTTTATCCATTTTTGTTGGGTCAAATGAACCATATATATTAAGCAAAACTAATATATATATATATATATATATATATATATATATATATATATATATATATATATATATATAACATGAAAACAAAGTGCGACCATTTGATTTAATTCAAAATATTTTTTAATACTCAACCATTTTACAACTAACCATTTTTTTCATAGATCATACACAACATAATTATATGATAGACTGAAAAAACAAAAACGATTGATTAAAATAAATACAGAAAATACAGGAATATATAATTGTTTGTGTTTTGTTAGCTTAAGTTTCAGTGTGGATTGTTTGTGTAACCTTTAGACATTAATGAAGATAATTTAATATTTTGTCTAAATCATGCAGAAAACCGTCTATCTTTGGATAAAAGCGTCTGACAAATGGATAAATGTAAAATAATATATATTGCCACTGTACACTGTAAGTCCAGATGTTCCTTCATGAACAACAGCCTTTTAAAGTGGATTTTAATGTGGTTATTCAATTTGTCCCCTTTTGTCTGTTTAATAATACTGCTTTCACAAAAAGGGCAGTGAAAATTTCTGCAACATGTTGTGCATTGCTCCAAAAGTGGTAGCGCTGAACCTTTCTGAATTGTTGTGTGGTTCTGTGTTCTCCTATGGTCTACACTCTACACTATTATTACCATCAAGGACATGAATGACTTTATTGAGGAAAAGAAAAATTTCCAGGGACGTGCTGTATATTCAAAGAAAGAGCTTTATTTGCACAAACACACAACTATATACAAAGTGTATGAGATCTTCCCACACAACAAATTGGAAGCTCACAAGAAGCCCAAAATCCTACAGCACCATGAAGCGTCTGTTTTCATCTTCTTCGGAGCTGTAGGTGTCTAGCGGCGCTCTCTCTAAATTTGATCCACTTCGAAACCGTCTGTGGTGCGTTGCCCTGTATTTAGGAGTCGCCTCTAACCTCGACTGCAGCGTGGCACAGAGCTCTGTGAGCTCCTGGCTGCGAAAGGATGGTGGTTTAACAATCCATCCAGACACCCCGCCAACAATGCAGTCTTCTTCATCGGACATCAAATCTATGGTGGCGCACTTCCAAATGCCCACCTCATCCTCACCTAGCACACTCTGTCTCGCTTCTAGCAGCTGTAAAAACAACCAATACAGACAATCAGTACTGTGATGCACTGTGTGTGGACACAAAACATCTATTAATACACGTGAAAAATAGTCACATTGACTAAAAATCGTACCCTCTTTCTTCTCGCTCGACTCCGAGCTGAACTCTTCACAGCTTCGGCCTGCAATGCCAGATCTGGTTGTTTGTACCTGAAATTCCTGCGTACTGTCTCATAGTACGTCTTACAGGCAGCTGGAAAACAATTAAATGAGAGTGATATGAATAAAAACAACGCAAGTCACAGTAAAATTAAACAAAGGAGAAAATAGTAAAAGTTACTTACACACAATGTCGTCATGATCAGCATCATGAAAATCTGGACTTGCAGACATAGCTCTGAGTAAATGTGAGGTTACGCCCTCGTTATGAGGCGAGGTTACTCTGTGGAAACAAAATGTATGATTAAGATCGGTATCTATAACGGATCTATTTCTTATACAAGAGAATGAAAGCATATTCTTTGAATCTTACCTTTGCTCCGGTTCGTAGTGCATGGAATTGGTCTCAGAGTTGTGAAGTCGGCGTAGTGCTTCCTGTAATTTACAAGGAAAAAATAGATTTTTATAAAGCAACTCGCTCTTTTACTTTTGTAAGTTACTTTTAGCTTGTGCCACTTAAAAAAAAAACTTTGCTTTTATGCTACTTTTAGCTTAGATAACATAGCAGTCTTACCGCAATCTTAGGATTGTGCACCCGTCTTCTCTTCTTAGAGTTGGTCTCTTCCACACAGTTTTTCGACTCCAAAGCAGCCAATCTATCCTCCATAGACAGCAGCCTGGAATTTACTAAAGTGAACTGCTGATTTACATCGGCAGCAAACTGAGTAAGCTGACGAGACAGCCCACTGATAGCACTCAGAAGTTTCTTCTCGCCGGTCTGCGGACTGACTGAAAGGGGTTGATCGCGTCCATGCAGAGGAGTTGAAGGGGAGGTGAAGGGAAGACGTCGTCCAGCCATTGCAAGTAAGCAAGTATGTAGGAAAGGTCTGAGTACAGGAGTAAAACCATGTCTGTTTATATGATCGTCTTTCAAGTACTGCTGTACGTGTCGTCATGCCCATGACCTCGCACGTGATTGGACGAGAGCTAGAAGGCTCGTCGGGCTCCTCCAATCACATGTGAGGTCATTGTTATACGGAAGAACTCGCGAGACGAGCTCGCATGCCTACCACTGTTTGCCTATAAAGCTCTGTGAAGCGGTGTGCCAGCAGTTGAAAGATGGAAGTCCCAAGACTAAAGAAAAGACCTCGGCGCCTATGTGAACATTGCGACACTGAACTCTGTCATACACAGTATTTTGACCACAGAAAGCGCTATTTCAAAAATGGAGTTTGGGAGAAAAAAAACAAAAGGGCTAGGTCAGATGAAGTACAGAGCCTACATCTATCCAGTCATGACCCGACAGGCGGGAGTTTTGTACCGTCGATGTGTAAAGACCTCGAAGATAACTTGGCTGGAGTTGGAGAGATTGATGAAAGTGAAATAAACTCAGAGGAACCAGAAAGAGTGATGGAAGAATCTGAAGAAATGCATCCAGCGATTGACAGTTCAGACAATGGTGAGCACCACAATTTAACTTTTACACCTGTAACGTACAGTTACGTGCTACAGATATTGTAACCCTAAGTTACCTGGTTTCCCATTTTAATTGTCTAGTTAAATGTGGTTGATTATAACTGTTGTGATTATTGTAGTAATAATTAAATACGAATATCGCATTATAATGCATAACTATATCTTCTGTATGGGTTTTCCAGACGAAACAGCAGATGACCAAAGCATTCATCTTTTCCTGGAGACCAGCGATTCAGAATCAGTGCAAGATGATGAAGACATCTCCTGTTATGTGGTAAGCATGAAATTACTTTTGAATACAAGTATAAATTTCCATGCTAATCCAGAGCTCAAACGGGAAAACCCAACATGTTTCACCAACATTATTGTTTCCACTTTCAGTACTACTATCGTTACTCTCAGTGTACAGTTTAAATTTCTGTTAAGGAACTATGAAAGCAACTAAAAAACACTTTTCATACTCCGATGGCCATATTAATGATGGTCTTTTAATACTCAAATGGCCATCTTAATGATGCTCTTTTCACACTCAAATGGCCATAATAATGATGCACTTTTCACTCTCAAATGGCCATATTAATGCTCTTTTCACTCTCAAATGGCCATAATAATGATGCACTTTTCACACTCAAATGGCCATAATAATGATGCACTTTTCACTCTCAAATGGCCATATTAATGCTCTTTTCACTCTTCAATGGCTATAATAATAATGCTCTTTTCACTCTCAAATGGCCATAATAATTATGCACTTTTCACTCTCAAATGGCCATAATAATTATGCACTTTTCACTCTCAAATGGCCATAATAATGATGCACTTTTCACACTCAAATGGCCATAATAATTATGCACTTTTCACTCTCAAATGGTCATAATAATGATGAACTTTTCACTCTCAAATGGCCATAATAATGATGAACCTTTCACTCTCAAATGGCCATAATAATGATGCATTTTCACTCTCAAATGTACACATTCATGCGTTAAGTACAGCCGTTTGAGGTGATGAGTATGATAATTGCGTGTGTTTTAAATGTGTACTTTATATTTGTATAGGATGAGTATGTGACTGAAGAGGGGGAAAGCTTTGCTGAGGATCAGAGTGAAGCCTTTCATATACAAGATGAGGAGGAGCAAGGAAGTGATCAGTCCAGAAGTGAAAAACCAGAAGACTTGTTGATAAAACTTCTGGCCATGATGCTTTTGTCATGGCAATCAACCTTCAAGATTTCTGACAATGCCATCACATCACTTCTTCTGTGCATTAAGCAGTTCATGTGGATAATGGGAAATGTTCTCTGTGCTAATTCCCTCACTGCCTTTGCAAGCATTATTCCAAAGACTTTATTCTCCTTGAGGAAATGGACTGGTATCCTCCGTGACAACTTCTTACAGTATGTGGTTTGTCCAAAATGTATGGCAGTATACATGCTAACTGAAACGTACAAGGTCGGACGGGATGGCACAAAGGTTTGCAAGACTTGTGGTCACATTCCATTCTACAATCACCCACAGCAGAGGTCTGCATTAAGGAAGAAATGTGGCTCTGCCTTGCTAAGAAAGGCAAAATATTCTAGCGGTAAAGAGTATGTAGATCCAATACGTTCTTACTGTTACAAAAGTGTTGTGCAGTCTCTGGAAGAACTTGTTAAAAGACCTGGATATGTAGAGAAATGTGAAGAATGGCGAAAGCGGAAAATACCTGAGGGTGTGTTAGGAGACGTATATGATGGACAAATATGGCAGGATTACCAGTATGTGAATGGAGAGCCTTTTTTAGCAGAGCCAAATAATTTGGCCTTGATGCTGAATGTGGACTGGTTCCAACCTTTCAAAGATGCACCTTATTCAGTTGGAGCCATCTACTTGGTCGTTTTGAATCTACCTCGTGAAGACCGTTTTAAGGAAGAAAATATGATTCTCGTTGGACTAATACCTGGACCAAAAGAGCCATCACTGAACATAAATGCTTTCTTAGACCCCTTAGTTGATGAGCTTCAGGAACTTTGGCATGGCATGATTTTGGAAGACAGCTCTTTCTTAGGACATCAGGTTTACAGAGCAGCTCTGCTTTGTCTTTCATCAGATATCCCTGCAACTCGAAAATGTGGAGGCTTTGTTGGACATGGAGCATACAGAGGTAATTTAAATATTCAAACATTCTTTGCTATAATTAATAAACATTGATATTATTAAATCAGTAAAATCAAAATGTTTAAAATGTTTTCTTTTTTAATGGATAGCAGATGGTCTTTTTCATTGAAAAATCAAATATAAATATATGTGTGTAACATTGCATTTAATTTACATTTGCAGGATGCCACAAGTGTTTGAAGACGTTTAGCAAGAAAGAATTTGTTGAAAAAATGGACTACTCAGGATTTGAACGGTCTTCGTGGGAGCCACGCACGTCAAAGGATCACATACACTATGCTGGATTATCCAAACGGGCAAGGACGAAGGCAGAACAGAAAAGAATTGAACGCAAGTATGGAGCTAGATGGTCAGAACTTTTCCGCTTGAGTTACTATGATGCCATCAGATTTGTCGTCATAGATCCAATGCACAACCTTCTCCTTGGTACGGCAAGACATGTATTCAGATTGTGGACAGAACTAGGAATTTTAACAACAAAAAGCCTTGATGAACTTCAAGCTAGAGTGGAAAACATCAAAGTACCTTACGAGGTTGGAAGAATTCCCTTACGGATTTCATCTGGCTTTACAGGATTTACAGCAGATCAGTGGAAAAACTGGACAACCATTTACTCACTGTTTTGTCTGTAGGGGCTTATCGACAACAGACACTATGACATGTGGTTTGACTTTGTGCAGGCTTGTATCATACTCTGCTCCAGAGTCATATCCATCAATAGACTGGAAGTAGCAGATGGATACCTGCAGACATTTCTCTCAAAATTTGTCGAACTGTTTGGCCCATTGCACTGCACCCCTAACATGCATCTACATCTTCATTTGAAAGAGTGCATGTTGGATTATGGACCAGTTTACTCTTTTTGGTGTTTTTCATTTGAGCGTTTTAATGGAATACTGGGAAAGTTTAATAACAACAATAGGAGAATTGAAGTCCAGATTATGAGGCAATTTCAGCAAAGCCAACAGCTTAATATGCCATGGACATGTGAATATGGTGCTGAATTTGCCAGTATTTTAGGAAGACAAATGGTTGGGACTTTGTCATGCAATGACACAGCTGATATGCTTTATGTGAAGCACAATGTTTTAGTGTCAGCAGAAAGACTTCACTTAGAAAACGTTACAGCGGTGCCTCTGTCTCCATTACACCAGACAATCTTGGATGAGCCTGACAGACATGCAGTGTTAACAATGTATAATCAGATGTACCCTTGTGTCACTGATGTTGACTGTTTTGCCATGACATGCAAACGGGTAACATATCTTAATGTAACTTATTCAATTGATGGATCTAGAGCAGAAAGGTCAGCATATGTGTATGCTAAGTGGTGTGGAAACACTAACAGTTTTGAGGAGCCCATCATTGACCCTCTAGCAGAACTACGACCAGCCATTATAAAGCAGTTTATAGTGGTTAATGTTGTGTCAAAAGGTACTGCATTCAAACATGTCATTGCGCAAGTTTCCTGGCTTCATCCCCATCCGGACAGACATTTTTATGGAAAGCCAATAGAAGTTTGGAGCTTGCAAGGAACAGACACTTCATACCCAGCATCATTTCTGCCTGTTGAGCGCATTGCTGGGAGATGTGTGGTTAACACATCCACTGTGCATTTAAGCAAGACCAAAGAAAAGGTCACGGTAGTCATGCCACTATGCACAGTGGTTGAGCTCTAGGAGACTGTGATGTTGTTTGCATGGAATGCACATTTTACCATTGTGGCAAAGCTTGATTAAAACTTTTTTTTGAAATAAATTGTTTTGTGTATCTTTTATCATCTTTTACATTATATTGGCCATTGCTAATGACATACAATAATTAGTATAGCATACTTTCATTAAATATATCAATTCAAGTTCAAATTTAAGAGTCTTAATTGGGCTTTACTGAGCCTTATCTATTTATACCAGAGATTTTGCTTTTATACCAGAGATCATGCTTTTTTCACCTCCGCCAAATCTCTACAGTGAAACCTTTTTTAACTCAAGAGTAATCTCCAAACAATGATTCATGCATTTGTTACATCTCGATTAGGCCATCCTTAAAAATATTTTGTTTTTCAGTAACAGCAATTTTTAAAAAAAAAAGGGTCGGTAGGTAGGTCTATATTTTTTTTCCAAGATTCAATGTAAAAAAAAAAAGTAATATTTTTGTAATGGTGATTACATAGGTATGAATAAACTAATTTGCATATCGTGACGTCACTGACTGGCTTCAGGCGTGCCATTGCAAACTTCATTTTGATTATATAGACCACAAACTATTTGAAATCTTTGTCAAAAAACATGTTTATTGCATTAATTGCAGCTGCATTCATTTCAGGGGAAAAATGAGGCAGAATCAAGAAAGAAGCCACTAGATATCAACAAAAGTGGATTTTCAGAGGGAAACAAATAAATTTAAATGACTTTAGAATTATCAAAATAACAGTTAATTGCATTAGCATGCAATGTAATAGGCCTAAATATAAGAAAACATGTTAATGTGTTACATTAACAACGCATAGGCTAGTTTTTCACCAATGTCTGGGGCTGTTTACACCTGGCCGCTTCATGCCACTTCTATTTCATTCAGAAATAGCTGATTTATCAAAACGATTCCATTTGCAACCTGGTCACATAAATGTGTTTTTGCGGATATAAATCCGATCTTCAACTCTCGTGCTATATGTGAATTTAAGAGAGTGGACGACGTCACTGAAAACAACCGTTATGTTGAGATGAATTATTTTAGATCCAGACTTAAAAAATGAAGCGACTGCACTTTTGCGACTGCAGGCCCAAAACTTTGGAACAGTCTACCCCTCTATATCAGACTAGCTCCCTCAATTTCCATCTTCAAAACATCCTTGAAAACTTATTTATTTTCTCTTGCTTTTAATACCCCTTGACTATGATACAACTATTGGCTTTTTTTTTTTTTTTTTTTTTTATTGTCCTGTTTCTGCCCTGCATTTTATCTATTGCCCTGTACAGCACTTTGGTCAGCCTTGGCTGTTTTTAATTGTGCGTTATAAATAAATATTGTATTGTATTGTATTTTGTTTTGAATTAAGTTAATACCTTTTAGTCACCTGGGATAAAACTCCCCCTGCTACCCTCATTTGCATTTGTAAAGCTCACAGCAGTCTCATTTACATGTTAAAGCATTAGAGGGAGGGGGGTCACGGGGCAAGCAAGTACCACGTCAATTTCCGACAATTTCCGACAGTTTGCAGTGTTGCCTGTAAATTGCCGTTTGCAGTCGTAAACCTGAAATTCCACGACAATCTACAGCGCCGGTAACTGTCGAAAATCCCACTTTTCATGCAGTGCCTTCAGAAGTCAGAACTTCAGGGGTCAACGGTTTAGGCCCGTTGGCGAAAACACTGCATGTGTAAGGTAGTTTTCCAGATTTTCACCCAAAATCAAATACTGTATGACACTTTTCAAAGTTAGAATAACCTGTTGTGTTCTGACACAAGGCCATTAACCGGTTCTTTTTGTTTTATAAATTTATTTTTTGCTTATTTCTAAATATCAACCTGATAAATATGAATACACGATTAAACAAGATAATTTTTAAGAAAAAACATTTTTCACCATGATAATGTTTAGTTTAGATGTTGATGATTAAGTTTCAGGCGTAGTGCAACCAGATTTCTCTAACATCTCACTCACGACGAACAACGTTGTAAATAAACATTTTCAAACTGTAATTTAACCATATTTTATTGATTATGGTGATTTAAAGTTTTTGTTATTAACTAATACCTTTATCTTTTAACTAACATCTGACCCCAAATAAACAGATAATGGAATGTTCACAATCTACAGTTAGATATTCTCCTATGTATGTAAGTAGTTGTGCTTAAATCTTTGGCTGTATTTTGTCACACCGTAGTGATACAAAGTTCCAGACTCTATAACTTTAAAACATCATCTTTGGAATCACACGTGTCCATGTAAGATTCAAAAAGACCAAATCACTAAGAATTTGTGATACACAAATAAATACACAAAAGTTTATTACTCCGCTATTTTAGTCATCTTGTTCAGATAGCAGGTGACACTGTTTCACATGTTGTACGTTGGACTGTGTTTTAGGTGAAGACGTTTATAGAAATAAATTACGCTTAAGAATTTAAGCGATAGTTTGACTAAATTGATATCAATCACACAAATACGAATCACACAAAGTATTAACACGAAAAGTAAGTTCTAGAGGTCAACTGGGTTAAAAGTAAATGCATCATCATGAGCCATTTAAAACAAATACAGAAAAGCCACTATAGTGATCCGTTTTGAATGTCTGTCATTGACATCTTGTTTCTTTTTGTACAGTTTGCAAAAAGTACATAGAGCGTGGTCAAACATGTTAGGAAAGTATCCTATACATTATAGGTCCTTCTACACGATAGGCCTTTAACCGGTTCTTTTTTGTTTTATAAAAAAAAGAAAACAAAAAATATGACTAAAAAAAAAATGACTAAATCTTTCTGCGATGCCTACGAAACATCGACGTGAAAGATGAGTATGGCTGTTTTTCTGTTACCTATTACGCTATAACTCGTTTAACTATTACACAGTTAAGCTAATGAATTACGGTTGACAAGTGGTATTTTTACGTAAATTGATTCATTTTTTTATTCCGTCCACACTTTGACACCAGAGTTTTATGATCTTCTTTTTATTCTGCATAATGCCGACATGTTTTAACATATCGTACATTTCATTCGTTAGATAAATCATCTATCTAACAGTCATCGGTCAGATTCTTGTTCATATTGAACATTGTTATTGAACCGTTTTTCAATATTATTGAAAATAATTGTTAAATAAAAGCGCTATTGTTCTCGGCCTCATCAAAGTTCACATAGTTTTCACAGGAGCGTACCGACTCTGAAACAAGAGCAAAAGATTTTGTTTGCATTTCTTCTGAAACACCCTGTTTTAAAATTGTTTAACATCGCCAGCGTAACACTTACCATACTGCCGGTTGTGATGTTTTTGTATGGCGTTTTCTTTATCTCTTTATCTATTTATATATCTCTTTGTTCATACACGACGGTATTCGCATGATTTGTATCTTGATTAGAGTCTTGATTTGATACGAGAGACATTTACATTATACCGTAAATAGCGCTAAAATGTATATTTTAATATTTTTAATTATATCTCTGGTTCTATGTTTTTAAAGACAAGGACGCCTGTTTCTATAAGCGACCCTCAAAATCTGTGCATACAACAAAATTACTTTTGTTTGAAGAAAAACTCAGCGGGTGCTTGATCACTATTGAATCTATTAAACACAGTAATGATGTGTTTAACGCGATATGGATATCACATTTTAATTTCAACTAACTTACTTTTCAAATAACCTCTTAATAGTTAAATGAACTTAAAGCCTACGCAAAATTATTCTTAAAAAACATTAACTTAAAGCATGCACATCCTAACTACTTTCTAAATGTTTGTAAATCCAAAAATGTTGTCACTGGATCGAGTGAAAATAATAAACTTGTCCTTTGTGTTTATTCATCAAGTTAAATGTAAATTTGCAAATCCAAATGATAGGAAAACTTTATGATAGGAAAGTACGGACGGCGCCTTTGACCAAGCCTCTACATATGGGGCACTTGCTCAGAGAAGGCGCACATTCTTTGCACACAACTAGGTGACCACAGGGGATGAAGACAATGTTCACTTCCTTATCCATGCAAACTTTGCATGTGCGCTCCTCTTGAAGTCTTCTTAACTGTTCCTCCATAGACAAGTCTGAAAGATCTTGACTCGGGGATGCTGCTTCATTTGTCTGGGCCGTCAGGCCACTCTCAAATTCCATCTCTAAAGCAGACTCCACCGCCGCATCTTCTGAACGGTCTTCTCCAGGACCCACAGCTGGATCAACACATTCTCTCGTGTCTCCATTAGTCAATAGTCTTGGAAATCTTGCTTGAATCTGATGAACAAACTCTTGGCCCTTTTCTTGCAGCACGTATTCACATCTTGGAAACCACTTGGCATGTTCTACCCATGGATCATCACCAGACTCCCAACATCTGAGTCCACCATCGCAAGAAAAGCACTTCACGTCATCATTACGACCAACATAGTAAAAACCAGCCTTAGCCAATTGGTCTGGTCGAACAGTTATTCTTGAGGGCCAGTAGACAAATGTGAGCGACCTTTCTTCACACCGTTGCATTGCCGATACTTTGAAAAGGCTAGATAAAGGTACATTATCTGCACGGTCACCTCAACGAAGGGGCAGTTGGGGTAATGTCTCTGGTGCTCTGATACTGCACAATCTCCCGGTTCCCAGTTGCTAAGCTGGCCTCCACAACTGAAACAAGACACTCTGTCGCCCTGGCCAAGGTAGTAGAAACCAGCTTTGGCAAGCTCGGCCGGAGCTACTGGTGCAAGAGTCCAATTCTGAAAGGTGTCAAGGCGTTCCTGTTCCCGACGCATGCCAGGATTCTGACAAGCCGGAGGCCGCTGGTGCGACATATCCATGTTTAAGTAAACTCCTCCGTTTGGCCTGAAACGGATGCCGATGTGGTCGACGTTACGGGTGTCGCAGGGGCGGAAAGCTGTAGCATGGCTTCGTTGTGAAGCGGGGAAAAGGGTGAAGACATAAAAATGGGACCACAGGGCGTGTCTGGAATGTAAATGGTTGCACATGCATGCACATAAAATGCAGAAAACAAATATTGAAATATTGAATTATTCTAAATATTATGAGCTCAGACATTTTTTACCAGAATTTTATTTCAACATTATACTTTCATACATTGAAGAAGAAATTTGAGTGAAAGACATTTACAGATGGTCTAAGAAGAATAGAAAATCTCTGCAGGCTATCATGTTTTGCTCCAGGCTATAGTTGACCAGACTTTCAACTAATTCACCAACGTCAGTTTTTGCATTTTTTGACACCAGTGACACACAGAGATCCGTTACAAATGTCCATATAGCGAGAATTTCTGTGATTTCGAATTCGTCGCAACATCCACCCAACACATCCAGAACTTTTCTGAGGATTACGCCGATCGGCTCTTTGCCGTTAAAAAACATGGGCGTTACATCAGGCCATGGCTTTGTCAAGCCTCTTACGACGTCCATTTCATTTTTGAGATTTGTCACACGTTTGGTATCCTGCGCACAATCTTTTTTCATATCACACGCAGCGTCGATGATCCTGTGCATCAAGCCAACCATTTGGCCTCTAAAATAATCTTTAAACATAGAGTCCAGCATAGCTCTTAAACGACACTCTTTGCCCGTGGCACACTCACACGCCGGAGGATAATTGTACCCCGTATCGCCAGAACTCAACGGGGAGTCGCTCTCCTTTAGGTTTTGCGTCGCCATTTTTTCAGCTTTTCGAAGAGTCTCCTGAATCTCTTGGAATGTTCCCGGAATCTCCCTTGCGGTACAATCGTGCCTTGTGCGTTAATGCGCAGAAGTTTGTGGGTCAGAAGTTTGCGTCAGGTTCAGACAAACAGGACTTTCAACTTTTGTTGCAGTGGCGCAGCAGTCCGAGGCTAGTAGAGCTAGAGTAGAGCATGTAATGTCCTGAAATATTTATCAGGCTGGGGTCCACCCACCCTGTTGTGTAGAATGTATGGAGGTTGGCCTCAGGAAAGCCATAAATAACTAGTTCCTGCATAACCAACAAGTCCTACATGTCGCCAGAGAGAAGTTTGAATCGTTCGAGTCATACACACAAGTGCAGCGATGGAACGCGTGAACACGAGCAGTGTGAGAGGATTCCTGAGATCTTGCGACGATCTGACTGAGAAGATTCGCTGTTTAATACAGAAGAAACTCATCAAGAAGTACTTGAGCAGGTATAAAAACCTATTTTATTTGTGGATTAAAGAATAGAATAAAAAATAGCCATTTCTATAATAAAAGTATTTCTCTCTCACTATGGACAACCAATCCCATGCATGCCAAACTATCATTTGGCATAACTAATCATTATCAACATATATTTTTTTGATAAAAGAGTTCCAAATGGCACTTATTTTTGACCCCCTAAGTGCTCCAAAGTTCACTTTGTCCACAAAAAGGAACTTAGCCTTAATTTACTTTATGGGTGTTAGGTAAATACGTTTATTAAATTGTACACATTCATTCATGCACACATGTTATGTGTTTCTTCTCCTTTCACATTAAATCACAATTTAGAAAAAAAGAAATTAGAAACAAGTTTTTTGTAGTTGTTTAACATTTCTCAAAACATTTGTCAAATATGAAATGTTTAGTTTAGCTACTTGCACCTTATCTCGCACTTTGACCGTTATCAGCTATTATCAGATACTATTGTCCTAACATAGACTACTGTTTTAGCTCTGGTTTAACCTGGTGTGCGTCTGTTCACCGTCCATCATGTACTCTAACACTGCAGCATCAGCGTGTTCATTGACTTTGAACTGGTGTATGAATGTGTTTATTTTATGTTAACTTTATTTTTGCTGTACATAAATTTGATTCTTCTAACTGCTTGTCTTTGGTTAACACAGCTGGAGAAGAACAACAGGGAGGTTGGAAGATACAGTAGAGGAACTACAGAATAAATATGGAGAGAAAACAGCATTAAAAAGGATCAAGTCCATAGTGAAAAAAATCTGAAAAAAGAATATCAAACGTAGGAAAAGATTTATAATTTTACTTTGTTAGTAGTGAATATGTTTCTCAATCTTCAATCTTCTTAAAATTTTTTTTTTTTTTAACAGATGGTGACGTTCAGACGCTGAGCATTCAAACACATTCTGGAAACATGACAAACCAACAGTCTAACAACCATCTACAACGACAGCATAATAATACTAATAATAATAATAATTCTACATCATTCGGACGGCTATTAATTCAGATCCCTAATCAGCTTACCTTCACAATTGACCAGAAGAATGGTGGGACAATAGTTGCTCCAATCATGGTAGAAAAGACAATATATGGTGATGTTAACATCAGTGTGGTGAGTGTCTGATAAGTTAGTCCATAGAGTCTGGAACTTTGTATCACTACGGTGTGACAAAATACAGCCAAAGATTTAAGCACAACTACTTACATACATAGGAGAATATCTAACTGTAGATTGTGAACATTCCATTATCTGTTTATTTGGGGTCAGATGTTAGTTAAAAGATAAAGGTATTAGTTAATAACAAAAACTTTAAATCACCATAATCAATAAAATATGGTTAAATTACAGTTTGAAAATGTTTATTTACAACGTTGTTCGTCGTGAGTGAGATGTTAGAGAAATCTGGTTGCACTACGCCTGAAACTTAATCATCAACATCTAAACTAAACATTATCATGGTGAAAAATGTTTTTTCTTAAAAATTATCTTGTTTAATCGTGTATTCATATTTATCAGGTTGATATTTAGAAATAAGCAAAAAATAAATTTATAAAACAAAAAGAACCGGTTAATGGCCTTGTGTCAGAACACAACAGGTTATTCTAACTTTGAAAAGTGTCATACAGTATTTGATTTTGGGTGAAAATCTGGAAAACTACCTTACACATGCAGTGTTTTCGCCAACGGGCCTAAACCGTTGACCCCTGAAGTTCTGACTTCTGAAGGTCTCTCATGTGTAGATTGAAAAAATGGTATTTTATTAGCTAAAATCATTGTCTTTATTCATAAATATGTCCTCATGGGTGTAAAATGATCTGTGCCAATGATCTGATTTTAAGAAAGATAATTTCTTATCTTTTATTTACATGGGGCGGGTAAGTCCAAGGAGGCTTCCGTGTTGTTCCGCCATCTTGAAACACTATAATACCAGAGAGGTACAAAAAGCACTAGCAGGTTTCATCATCAACACTACTATAGTCAACAACCAAATTATGACTTAAAAAACGTTTTACATTAAAAAGGCGTCATTGACAAAAATTGTAATTCTGACATAAAAAATTTAAATTATGACTATGCGTCATGATAATGAGATGAAAAGTTGAAATGATGACGTACTAAATTGAAATTATGATAGATAAAGTATTCCATAGTGAAATTTTCTGAATTCAATATAATTGTATTTGTGAAAATGATTCAGTACCGAATCTTCAAGAAACTGCTTGTTTCAGCAGTTCGTGTAGGCCCCTAAGACTGTGAATAACTAAAAATGATCATTGATGAACTTGAATAACTTGAATTTTGTTGGCAATGTAAAAAATTGTCTTCCCATACCGGGAGTCGAACCCGGGCAGCCTGGATGAAAACCAGGAATCCTAACCGCTAGACCATATGGGAGACGTTGATATTTCCCGCGGCACATTTGAAAGGCTGCACTGCACGGTACAATATAATGCTGGATCATAGTTATGCCGAGCCACAGGAGAAGTTTTAATTAAATTCAAATTTTTATTTATCGGTATGTAAATAAATATCGGGATAGCTTTCCCAGGTGGAAAGAGGGACGCAGTAGACACCTGCTTTCTTCTCGACGGGTAAGTCAAAGGTACGGTCTAAATGACAAGCTTGGTTAATCATTATATAGAACGGTAGAACATGTACGGTAGAACATGTAACAAGTACATCATAACGGTAGAACATGTACAATTAAACTCGATGAAGCGCTATCAGAAGACATGTTGTCATAGATTCTTGACACATTTACCAAAGTTGAAAAAGCGATTAGATGGGAGAACCGCTAGAGAGCACTATTCGTTTAAATGCAAAATAGAATTTCACCGCTAGATGGGAATCTTTTTAAATCTTTAACAAAAAGGCCTGCAAAATCGAGGAGGTCAAAGGGCATGCTTCCTGCTATAGCTCCCCTCCAAAGTCTGTTCATACGGCCACCATCAACAAATGCTAACATTTGAAACTTCTACATGTATTTTGAGTAGATGGCCGGTGGTATATTCTCAGTAAAGGGTTTCACCCTAGTTCGGGAGATACGAGTAAAAATGATCTTATACGATCTTATACTTATACTTTGAATTAAGACGATGTGTGATTTTTACTTTGATTTTCCAAATGATACAACTTTGTCTAAATAAGAGCAATGTAAAGTCCTAGGATTTCTTAAAAAACATTGTGACAAACTTTGACAACATGTTTCATGTTGTATGTTGTATGTAACAATCTAAAGTTTTTGGACAGACGCTGCTTAGTTACAATAATACATAAATCTTCTAAGAAGATAAATAGAAGATATGATTTTAATAAAACTTTAAAGATTTGATTTAAACTTTTAAATGAAATTAGTGTAAACTCTGGATGTACTCTGGAAAGGCGTTAGCAGACTAGATTTACTGCGACATTGTCCGCCGAGACTCATCTGGTTTGTTGCCCTATATCCTGAAGCTTCAGGTCACACTGTAGTTTATCTCTGAAGGGTCTGGGGCTGATATGTTTATGACAACTTAAACTATTTGCTTTTTTGGATCGTTTTTATCATTGCATAAAGAACTACTTCGCCTCTCTGGAAATGTAAGGTGTTTTTATTTAGCTAAAACTTTGTTTACATTTTATTAAATTATTTATTTTTATTTCATTTTGAAAATGTAGTTTTCTGTGATGGTCGTGTTTAGGTGTGCGGGATAGCTATGGAAAGCCATAAAAATTGAAACCCCCACATGGACAAAAAATGCTGATTGAATCTTTTTCATATAAATGAGATTTAAGACGACCAAGTACAGTTTTTGAACAGACATTGTTTAATAACAATTATACTTTAGGTCACCGTTAAGCAAAAAAATAATTTATATCATACATAAGTACAGATAAATAGAAGATGAGTATGTATTGAAACTTTAAAGATTTAATTTAATCAATCTTTTAAAATATCTAATACAAACTTTTTAAGGTTATACTTTTAAATGAGAGAGAGAACCACTCTGTTATTTTGTATTATATTATATTATATAAAAGGATAGAATATAAAGAATATAATGTTTTATGTAAGATGGATTTTATTACTTTTGTTTATCTAAAACAATTGGTTTCAGCAGATATTTTTTTATATACTTATAAAGAACAGAATGTTTTTTAACTTTAGTTAGTGTGAGATAGACTTCACAGTGTCACTGTTACCTCTGGAAATGGAAGGAGGGGATGTCAGAATGCAGCATAGACACACGCGCGCCCCCGTCGGCCTGCTGACAGACACGAGCGAGGGCCTCTGTTTGAGAGACTTTTTTATTAAGACTTTTAATAATGTATTGAATTTAATTTAAAAACATGTTATAAAGATATCATTTAAACTTTGAAATAAATTTAGCCCTAACACAATGTCTCATTCTGATCGCTGAATAAACCCTAGGAGTCAGAGACGCTGGTGTGAGAGAGAACCACTCTGTGATTTATAGCTCTCAACAGCTTCTTGAACACATAAGTTCAAAAGTCGTAACTCTCTAAACATGTGAGATGAATTTTATTCTTTTTACAAGCATTTCAGTAGATTTCTAGCAAGGTATTTATTTTATATTATTTTTGTGAAATTTAAAACATTATTATCACTTTCACCGTGCTCAGGAATGCGAAGGAGCAGAGTCAGGAAAAAAACAGTCTTTTCTATTACAACTGCAATCTCATTCATAGGATGTATGGACATCTATATGTTATGAAACAAATATTTTTTAAAAAGATATCATTTAAACTTTGAAATCAATTTAGCCCCAACACAGCATTCAAAATGCCTCATCCCATCACTGAATACAACCCTCTGAGTCAGAGACGCTGGTGTGAGAGAGAACCACTCTGTGATTTATGTCTCTTAAGACCTTCTTGAACATGTAACTCTAAACATGTAAGATGAATTTTATTCTTTTTACAAGCATTTCAGTATATTTTTGTAATATATTTATATTATGTTATTTGTGAAATATAAAACATTATTCTCACTTTAAATGAGATATACTTTACTGGCTTTACACTTTCACTGGGCTCAGGAATGTGGAGTGGGGTCCTGTTTCATATGTCAGAGCACACACACACACACACACACACACACACACACACACACACAGACACGTGTGTTTTACTTTTGACGCACATACTGTACATTAGAGGCGTGCTCCCTATGTTTTGAGACGGTGCTTTGAGAGACATTCAGGAATGACTATGTGAATTCAGTTGTGTAAAACAATTTTGAATCCATTCCATCCATCCATACATTACATTTTTGTGGACATCAATGGTATACTTCAACTTTCTAAAATAAGGTAAGATGATTTTATTTATTTAGCTGAATGAATTGGTTTTAGTAAGCTTTTTATTTTAAAAAGAACAGAATATTTTTTTCAACCTTAGTAAAATTATTTTATTTTATATTATACACTTTTAAAGGTATGTTTTTCAACTTTTGTTAGTGCGAGATTGGTATGCAAAGGAGGGGGTCAGAGCTCAGACGGAGAAGGGGCGCGCATGCAGGCACGCGCACGGCTCCCTATGTTTTGAGACAGGGGTAAGCTCATTCAGGAAGAAAGTCTTTTTGTATTTCCACTTTTAATAATTCATTGATTTTAAAAGCATTATTACAACTTTAAAACATTTTTAAACTTTGAAATAATTTCAGCCCCTGATATCTTGATCACTGAAGTCAGAGAGCGTCCAGACTTACAAACATGTAAGAAGATTTTTATTTTTATTTTATATTCTTTTAAAAAGAACAGAATATTTTTTTTCAACCTTA
This sequence comes from Squalius cephalus, assembly GCF_949319135.1. Taxonomy (NCBI): domain Eukaryota; kingdom Metazoa; phylum Chordata; class Actinopteri; order Cypriniformes; family Leuciscidae; genus Squalius; species Squalius cephalus. The sequence goes on from NC_137142.1 coordinate 10,301,525, forward strand.
GGTTAATTATTTTTGTGGACATGAATGGTATGGACATTGATGAGTTAATTTTAACTCAGTCATTTTTTATTCATCTAAAACTAAAACAATTGGATCAATAAGATATTTATATTATACTTTTAAAGGCATGTTTTCAACTTTTGTTAGTGTGAGATTCACTTGACAGTTACACTGTAAGGAGGGGGGTCAGAGCTCGCAGGAAGAGGACGCGCGCATAGACACACAGACACGCGCGCGCGCTCCTTATGTTTTGAGACAGGGTGAGGTCATTCAGGAAAGGAGTATTTTTACCACTTTTAATAATTTAACAACTCTATTACAACTTTTAATAATGTATTAAATTTAAAACATTTTTAAACTTTGAAATAATTTCAGCCCCTGATATCTTGATCACTGAAGTCAGAGACCGTCCAGACTTACAAACATGTATACAAACATATATTGTGTAAGCATTTCATTTTATACTTTTTAGTAAGATATATTGTGTAAGCATTTCATTATATACTTTTAAAAAGGATAGAATGTTTTTTTTTTCAAGCTTAGATTATATAATTTATATTATATAAATTATATAAAGGATAGAATATAAAGGATAGAATATTTTATACACTTTTATTCAGCTAAAACTACTGGTTTTAGTAAGTTTTTAAAGGTATGTTTTTCAACCTTAGTTAAATTGCTTTAGTATATTATATAAATTATATAAAGGATAGAATATAAAGAATGGTATGTTTTCAACTTTATGTTAATTGTTTTTAGATTATATCATTTATATTATATCATTTATATTATATAAATTATATAAAGGATAGAATGTTTTTGTGTGGCATACGCTTCACAGTTTCACAGTGACCGAACAGCACATGTTCAGATGTCAGTGCCCGATGCTCTGGAATGCAAGGGTGGGAGGGAGTGTCTGTGACACATGTCCTATATAACACACACACATACATCCGTACAACATGACACCATATAACCCTTCTTCACACACACACACATATGACACAAAGCTTGTTGTCTGTCACACACACACACACACATCCGTATAACATGACACCGGCTGTTTGAAGCCGTCAAAACTATCCGGCAAAACTATCCGACAAAACTATCCGTCAAAACTATCCGGCAAAACAACATCTGTTTTATTTCCTTCCGTCAAAACTATCCTTCAAAACTATGATTTAGGACTAACTAGGTTTAAAACGGATTAAGCACCTGTCATACAACATGATCGATGCGGGGAGAGGTCAATAGGTTAATCCCATAACCCCTTTCGGGAAGTACAACCCATCAATCATAAAAGGTCACAGGAAGTTCAACCTGTCACAAAGGTCAAAGGTCAAAGTCATTAATCATTTTGATACAATGTACCCCATATATACTACTCATCTCCAGGATTTCAGCTCTGGGCTCCTCGTCCTCAGTGCTCACCCCAGCCTGCTGACATTTCAGATCCTACAAAAATGCACAAACATAACACTAAAGCAGTCATTTTAACAGCACAATGTCATTTGATTTCAGTATTATTTAGAAGACAAAAACGCTTTTATCCAACATAATTGTTCCTCAATTTATCAACAGTAATGGACAAATAAAATAGATAACTTATGTTTAGTTACTTTATAGATTTGTTCTACATAATAGCACACATACATCACTCAGCCTATTTCATATCTATTAGACGTAGTAATCTGCAATTCTTATAGAAGATTTTCTTTCCAGATATTAAATAGACATTTAGTAATTGTATTTAAGATATATACGGTTTAAAATGTATGCAAATCCACTTTGGAGACGTATGTGTCCTTACTGGAGCTCCTCTGTTAGCTATACATAATAAAATGTGATTTACAGCAAAATCACAAATATATAGCGTCTTTACACCTTCAACAATTAAACAGTTTACTGTACAGTAGTTCAACACATGCGATCATTTGATTTGTAATACTCACATTTGAAAACAGTCTCCTCCGTCATCCTTTCCGTCACGTTCGAGTATGACCTATCCTTCTTCTTCTTTTTTATGACATATCCTCTCGCGTGGCCTCCTGGGATAGAAGAGTATCCATCGGTTGAGCTGAGCCTTTATATACTGTTCCGACTGTTTAATTAAAACAAAGCATCGTAAAGGCCCGTGGCGGGTGTTGACGCGATGTGATTTCTGCCCAGTGCTCTGAATGTCAAAGTGAAGAAATTCAATGAAGGGCGGGTAAACGGCAGGAGTAACGTTAACTAGATGATAGGGGTGGAACGGTACACAGAAGTCACGGTTCGGTTCATACCTCGGTTCAGACATCACGGTTCGGTACAATGGAGGGAAAAGCAAAACAAAAATGTACAAGGCAATTTTTTTTTTATTGTGCATGTCTGTAGGCTGTACCACCAAAGGAAAATAAATGTCTTAAGTTTTACAATGCCTTGTATTTTTTAAATAAGTTGTATTAATAAAGTAAAGGCATAGAACCAGTTTATTTGTACACTGTAAAATGTAATTAGTTGACCTTACTTAAAAAAAGTATGTAAACTCGTTGCCTCAAAAAAATTAAGCAAAGTAATCTTAAGATTAGTGAGTTAGAAAAGCTTGTTTATTTTAAGTGTGCAGTACTAAATCAAGTAGTACCACTAGCACGTTTTTTTATGTTCATGTAACTTAATAGCCATGCTTAGTATTAACTTATTTTTTTTCATTTTGTGTGGATTGCTTGATATAAATTGAACCCCACTTAGAATGACTAAATACCTACAACTTAACACTTTTAGTTCTGCTCACTCATTTTTCAAGTTCACTTAAATTAAAGAAACCAATTTCTGAGTTAGGTTTACTTTATTAATTGTAGCAGCACTGTCCTTGTACAGCATAATATTTAGAATTTCTTAAAAGTTTCCATTATACAATTTTTTTAAAAATATTTTTTATTTATTTAGTTTTTAGACACATTGACATCAAGAACCAGCCTGTGAATCTCAAAAATGGTGACAATTATAAAGCACCCATACAGAAAAGAAATATATTTGAAATATATTTTCAGAATATATTTTGGAATATATGCAAATATTTGAAATTGGCCCAATAAATATATTTCACACTTAACATCATATAATTTTGTTATATTTCAGAATATATTTCAATGTTTTTTTTCTGTATGGGTCCCCAAAAGTGTCAAAAATATATGTGGCATATATTCCAAATACATTGAAATATATTCTGAAATATAACAAAAATATATGATGTTAAGTGTGAAATATATTTATTGGGCCAAGTTCAAATATTTGCATATATTCCAAAATATATTCTGAAAATATATTTCAAATATATTTCTTTTGTGTATGGGCATGTTGCAGTGCATTCTGGGTGCAACCAATCAAAACTCATTCATGGCTCCCATCATGCATTGCTGCATGAATAAATAATAAGCTTATGATCAGGGGTGATCTGTTTGTCACCACTGCTGAGATTCATACGCTAATTCTTGATGTCTGTGTGCCTACATAAAAAAAAAAAAAAAGGTTTTTTATTTTTATTTATTTGATTATTTGGATTTCATTGAAATGGCTAAAAATAGTATGCTGTACCAGGACAGTGTTGCTATAATTAATAAAGTAAACCTAACTCAGAAATTGGGCTCTATATGAGTTCAGTGATTCAGGTCAAATGATTGCGAAATAACGATTATGTTAAAACACAACCATCACCATTAGATCACTTTTTCTATTTGTTCATCTGGCTGTTATAACTCAGGTACAGCAAGCAAACAAAATCTAAAATTAATGATATAAGGGTCAAGAGCCTAACTAAAACAAACACTGATCACCACAATGGTGGCTTAAAATGACGGTTTTCTCCTTCAGCCAATAGTAGCTATTCAAGGGCGGGTCTTGGCGTGGCCATATATATCGCCGTCTAGCATAGAGAGGACTGATCTGCGCATGCCCACAGGTCATGAACTTACTTTTTCTAAATGAATCCAGCTCAAGTAGACTGAGCTGGTAAGATTTTTCAACCTCAAAGTACAAGTAACTTACTAAAAGCGAGTGTTAATAGCAGGTTGAAAAAAAATGATTAAGGTCAATTTACTATTTTTAATTAAATACCATGTTTGCATTTACATGGAACAAGATATATTTCCCAGTATTTAAAAACATTGCAATAGTTTTAGCTTTACTTGCCTTGAAATGTCCAAACTTAAACATCTGCACTTTTGCTGTAATAAATGTAATAAAACTGTATAAATGCATAGATATGTACCCTGTAATTTTTAAAAACCTATACAGTATGTATTGGTACATGATTTTTACAAAAAGGTATGCAGTGTATGTTCTCGCTAAATTGCTCCCAAATGTAAGATTGATGTACCCTTTATTCCTCAAACTTTACATATTGCTCCCTTAAACTTACATGCAAGTACTTTAAAGGTACACTATAATTACAGAAAGTTACGCTGTAATTACTTAAAGTTACGCTGTCTTAATTACGCAGTACTTTCCAGGCTGTAATCTAAAGCGTTACCGATTGTTTCAAAGCGGTTTTACAGAGATAACAGGAAAATAATGCAAAAAAGTTTGTTTCCAGAAGAAAATAGCGTCACAGTCCAGCTTAAGTAAGTTCAGTGATGTTTCATTTTTGTTTTAAAAAAAGTTATTAATTTAGTTCATTTATATATATATATATATATATATATATATATATATATATATATATATATATATATATATATATATACAGGTGCTGGTCATAAAATTAGAATATCATCAAAAAGTTGATTTATTTCAAGAATTCAACTTAACAGGTGAAACTAATATATTATATAGACTCATTACATGCAAAGTGAGATATTTCAAGCCTTTATTTGTTATAATTTTGATGATTATGGCTTACAGCTTATGAAACCCACGAAATCAAAATCCCAGAAAATTAGAATATTACATGAAATCACACAGTAATTACACAGTGATACCATGGTCATTGAACCAGGCTTTGATTATTTTGGCAGTGTGGGCAGGTACAAATCCTGCTGGAAAATGAAGGAAGCATGAAGTGCTCTGAAAATGTCCTGGTAGACGGCTGCGTTGACTCTGGATTTAATAAAGCACAGTGGACCAAAGTCCTCTTTTCTGATGAGAGCAAATTTTGCATCTCATTTGGAAACCAAGGTCCCAGAGTCTGGAGGAAGAATGGAGAGGCACACAATCCAAGATGCTTGAAGTCCAGTGTGAAGTTTCCACAGTCTGTGTTGGTTTGGGGAGCCATGTCATCGGCTGGTGTTGGTCCACTGTGCTGGCCACTCAACGCAGCCGTCTACCAGGACATTTCCAGAGCACTTCATGCTTCCTTCAGCAGACAAGCTTTATGGAGATGCTTCCTTCATTTTCCAGCAGGATTTGCACCTGCCCACACTGCCAAAATAACCAAAACCTGGTTCAATGACCATGGTATCACTGTGTAATTACTGTGTGATTTCATGTAAGATTCTAATTTTCTGGGATTTTGATTTCGTGGGTTTCATAAGCTGTAAACCATAATCATCAAAATTATTACAAATAAAGGCTTGAAATATCTCACTTTGCATGTAATGAGTCTATATAATATATTAGTTTCACCTGTTAAGTTGAATTCTTGAAATAAATCAACTTTTTGATGATATTCTAATTTTATGACCAGCACCTGTATATATATATATATATATATATATATATATATATATATATATATATAGCCGCTCTGGTAAACCGTGACATCGTCCAGCTCAGTTCAGTTCTTGTATAATAGTGTCAATGCAGGCAGATCAATATTATTGTTGAATATTAAATTAAATGTTAAATTTAATGTCCCCAACTAAGCAAGCTAAGCCAATGGCAACAAAGGTGAAAAAAGGCGATGGTGGCAAGGAACTAAAACTCCATCAGGTGGCAGAATGGAGAAAAAAACCTTGGGAGAACCAGGCTCAGTCGAGGGGCCAGTTCTCCTCTGGCCAATGAACGAACAGTGTATGATTATGAACCAGGCAGCATTATTGGTCAGAAGTCAGATTGGTTTGGAACAATCAGAATATTATCCAGTTCCATCTGGTTGAAGATCGGAGTCACGCTGGTATGGAGATGGGTTTGTTGAGGATCAGTGCTGATGGCTGTCGTGTCGATGCTGTCGGTTTGGTCCTTTATAACACTGTTAATGTCACGGTTTATGGACATGTGTGTTAATCTCTGTGTGTCTGTCTGTTGTTGTTGCCGGTCTGATTATTTGTTAGTGTTGCCTAGCAACCTGCACCTGGTGTGCATTACCACTCCTATATCTGCCTTGAACTCTTTTGAGTGCACCCTCTCTGTTTATGTTGTCAACCTCACAACGTTGTCATTACGTAACGTCACACCGACCAAAGTATGACTAACTGATGACGTTGTCACAACATACTGTTTTTGTGGTTTTGCTGTTTGCTGTTTTTGCTGACTCCGATGAACACAAGATGCTTAATGTACATTGTCACTGCTACTGTGCAAAACGTAGGCCGCCAAAGTTTTTTTTTTGCTACGCTGCAATAAACTTCTTTATTGAGATCTTCAACATCATCTTCATTTTTTCTTACAGTGGCAAAAGCCAAGAGAGGTGACAAACTGCCTCAATATATAAATATTAATGTGTGAAATGTGGAAGTGGTTATGGTGTGAAGCCTGAGACAACTTTAAACTTAACCATGTCAAACTATATGTTTTAAATGGTCAGACTGTAACATACCAAAACAAACCAAGTCAAACATTATTTTACCAGTAAACAAATAGTTTGCATAAAAAATATTGTCATAATTTACTCTCCATCATAACCTGTATACTTGTATTATTTCCATAGAACACAAAAGATTCCTTAAAGTTTAGAGGCCTGTTCACACCAAGACAAATATTTGGTCCAACTTTGTGTTCATACCAACACTAACATTTGCATGCTATCAATGTGACAGATTTTTTTTTTAGATAGTTGTTCTAATCTCTTTTCAGTTGCAAATGCTCAAATTATGTTAATAACTGAATTCCCCTTTGCTGTAGCTCTCAAATCCTCCATTCTGCATATTTGGTTACTATAAATGTGAGTACCTATGCTGTTCTGCTGTTGATGACTTCATATTTACATACCATTTGTCAATATGATGCAAATGCAAATAAGATTTCACAAGTTTGCTCTAAAATTACTTTTATGTTATAATGTTTATTTTCATTGGAGTTTGACAGCAGTGATCACTATAAACTGTTAAGTGTAAAAGAACAGCATATAGATTTAGAACAACATGAGGGTCATAAATAATGGCAGAATTTTTCTTATTTTGGGTGAGCTATCCCTTTATGAAACAGGCCATTTTGCTTATACATTGCTTAAGTCCACCACTCTGTTCCTTTATAATTGTTGTGCAACAAAAGAAGTCACTTGGTTTCTGCTAAAGCAGTTTTCTCCTGCTTCCACCTGATCAATGGTGCCATTTAGAAATGTACATTTTCATTTACTGTCACTTGGCCACTGATCCGAGAGAGCTAAACACAGACGACTCAGAATGAGACTCTCTAATTTATCGATTGCTTCTTCACTTTCAAAATACCATGCTCATTTCAGGCTGGTTGCTTTTACACTGTTAACCCTTGCTGTAAAAAAAGGGCCAAATTCTGACAATATCATACCATTTTCCATTAAAACAGTAATATACCATAGAAAACAAAAACAGCCTACAGGAATATACTGTAAATTAACAGTGCTCAAAATCAACACTCAGAGGCTGTTTTCCCAATCACACCCATGTTTATCCTCAATTACCCACATTAGTTCACTAATATAGTCCACTTGACAGAGTGACTGAAAAGAAGTGAGTGAATTGAGACACTGATGAACACCTGATAAGCAGCATCATTGAAGGACAGAGAAACAAGAACAGAAAAAAGAGAAACACAAGAATAATGGACTTCCAGCCACCAAGTGTGAAACCAGTTTACAAACCAGTTTAACATTATTTCTTTCACACATCTACAAAAGTTCTTGTTGAGAATTAACAGATATTTAGTTGGTGATATTTTATTGAAAATAATAAAGTTTGTAGTCACCATGATGGAGATCAGTATTTGCTTTGGTCTCTTGACCCTTGACTTTATAAATGTTAGTTTTTCTCTGGCTGCTTTAACTCTGAGTTTATAAAACACATTTGTTATGGCAAGAAGCCAAGAGGAAGTTGATCAGATGTTTTAGGCTGTTGAGATGATACCATAATCATCCTGGACATGTCTTATTCTCTGATCATAACCTGTATATAAGCTTTGAATTTATGGGTATTTAATATTTATCATATATCTGTTAATCTACAACATGAAATCTGTAATCAGTTATTCTGAAGGATATCGAAATCATATAGTGCATTAAAACATTTTGAACTTCTGTTTAACTCAGACACACACAGACACCAACAATCAGCATATGAATCTCAACAATGGTGACAATAAAAAGTTTCATGTCGCAATGCATGCTGGGTTCCAGGATAGTATAAAACTCCCAGCATGCACTGCTGTATGAATAAAAAAATGATTGCCACCATTGTTGAGATTCACGTGCTAATTTTTGATATCTCTGTGTTTCTACAATACAGTGTAGCTCTGTTTCTTTGTTTGTGCATGATGTGTTAAAAAAATTCATCATTGTAACTTAGTGCTGTAGTTTAACAGTGGTGTTAATGTAACACTTTTGATACATGATTAAACTCTGAATGAGATTAGTGAATGAACAGGCTAAATGATGGTTTTGGCATCAGAATCAATACAACTGCAATCATTCACTAACCATGTGTGTATGCACATGTGTGATCTACAAAAACACAGTTTAAGCAGCAAAAGAGAAACTAAAGTCATTAAGTCAAGAGTCCAGAACCCAACTAAAGCAAACACTGATCTCTATAATGGTAACTTCAAAACACACATTTTCTGTAGATGTATGACAGAGATAAAGTCATACTGGTTAATAATAAGTGTAATAATGCGTAATGGCTGGAAGCCAGCTGTAGTTATTGTGTTTCTCTATTTTCTGTTCTTGTGTTCCACTTTCCTTCAGTGAATCTGCTTGTTAACAGCAGGTGTTCATCACTAATGCTCAACAATCACTTACATATTCACTTAATTATCTCACTGCAACACTGCGTCAATGTTACTTTTTACTCTTTGTAGTGTGGATTTTCCTGTGGGGTTGAAAGGGTTGGGCTGGTGTAAGAAAAAAAGACACACCCACAAAATGTATTTTAACAGTAAAAAACTGTAAGTTATAAAACTGGTATATACTGGCAACACTGTTGCCAGTAGATTAATGTAAAATTTATTTTTTTGGGTCACCATTGTGCTGAAGAGTAGAGCCTGTGCTTCAGTCCAGGAGAAGATCTATAGACATTGATAATATTCTGCATGTTGCTTTGTTTAACAGGCAGTGACTGTGTATTTGTGGTCCAGTGGAAATCTTTTTATGTTCAATAGTTTTTTAGTGGTCTCAAATGAAATAAGTTCACAGTAATACTTTGCTCACATTATTTATGCATTATAAATTTTTGTTAATACATTTAAATGACAGTTGGTCAATTTAAGGCAGTCTGTTTCTGCAAGTGAAATTAGTCAGCTCAAGTTTTAATTTAGTGCATTTTTACAGTAACATACTGTAGATTACAGTAAAGAACTGTACAATTAACAGTAAATTACTGGCAACAGTGTTGCCAGTATTTTACTGTAAAAAAAAACCTGGTAAGGTCTAACAGTGTATTTTTATAATTAGAGGAGAAAGAGCAAAGACCTGGCTGGAAAATGTGTACATGCTGGCTTTATCCATTTTGTCTGCAAGTTTTAATTTACAGAATTCATCATAGCATGATGCTTGGGAATATAATTTAAAAAAATGTTTTTTATTAATAGCTGCTGAAGATAACGTAAAGTCCTAATGTTCTTATGTTTGTAGTGATTGGCATATCAGAAGTGATAAAATATAGCTGTCAGGAGAGACAATCAACTCTTTTTTTAGCAACTGCCTCTAGCAGCTCAGCATCAGATTAGCAGGTCATAATGTCATAACAGAATTCATACTGTAGATGTTGCCACACATCTACCAAGGCTGTTTATTGACTTGGCTTCTTTTTTTTTTTTTGGTCTTTGGTTTTTCACGTTTGTGGGAAAGTTCAGATAAAAGTGTGGTGTGAAAATAACAATATGATAAGAGCATACACCCTGTGGTATGAATGAGTGCACTGTGCTATTTCATCTTGTTTTTTGTATTCCAAATCTCATTAATAATGGAAGAATTTAAACATGCAGATAAATTCATGAGAGCATTCTGTTTCTGCAGACAAGGCCAGAAAAACTATGACAGAAAACAAAATAACGCAGTCACATTTTCTTTTTGGACACAGTGTCCTTGCCAACTAAGGATGAGCAGTGCTGCTATATGTTGACAGTTGTTAAAGCTGAAGGGTTTAATTTCTGCAGCACCAGTGGCACCAAATATAACTGCAAATAAAGGAGAATGAGGTCATTTGAACCTGTGGGGAAGTCGAGCCACCCCAATTTTCTAGAAAATTGGTCATGTAGAGCTGGCACTTTATTGAAGGACCCGCTTTACAGTATTAAACATGAAAAAACAGTGACAGTGTCAATTATTACAGCTTAATTTTCTACTATATAGTTGTTAAGGCTATGTTTTTTTTTTTCATTTGTATAACGTTTACCCACATAGGAGGGTATGTTCTCGCAGGTGACGAAAATCCTGAACCTTTACAGAACATTAGGGATGTTCATAAAACGTCCTCTTTTGGTTATGAAAGCCCAGCAGTTCAAGGTTCCTTATATGACTTTAGGGGGACGTTCCATATTGGTAATTCTATGGTCACACACCAACATTACAAAGAGGACATTTGGGATGTTAACAGAACGTTCCCACATGGTCCTCTGTTGGTCATTTAATAACGTTCCCGATATGACTTTAGGAGGACGTTCCATATTGGTGATTCTATGGTCACATGACATTTGGGACGTTAAAGGGGGGGGGGGGGGGGGGGGTGTGTGTGTGTGAAATGCTATTTCATGCATACTGAGTTTTTTACACTGTTAAAGAGTTGGATTCCCATGCTAAACATGGACAAAGTTTCAAAAATTAAGTTACGTTTGATGGTGTATTTCTGTGCCAAAAATACTCCTTCCGGTTTGTCACAAGTTTCGGAAAGTTTTTAGGGCCGTTTGAAGGAATTTGGGGGCCCCAAGCAAAATGGACATGGAGGCCCCCCTAATAAAAAACATATTATAACATGTAACCATATTCCGTCCGTTCGAAAAAAAAGTTGCACTAACTGTTTGTTACAAGCAGCATTTGCCGTCAGGCAGGTAGCTAACATAAACATATTTTTTCTAGCCTACCTGCTGCAAAATTACACTATTTGTACAAGACAAGTGGAGCTATTTTATCCAGTGTAATTTATCACTTACCACTAGGGGTGTAACAAAATTCAATACGATACACTTGTGTTACGGTTTGGTACGTTTTCGATACAGCAAAAAGAAAGAAATGCCAGAGAAATTTCCTTGATTGATTTATTTATTTTTCTTCTGTTTTTTAATTAAAACTAACATCATAAAATATGATTTATTTTTTTTTTTTACTTTGAGCAATTCTGGAGCTATAATTGACTCTTCTTAGGAGCATATAAAACAAAAAAGCTCCTTGGAAAAAATGAAATGTAATATTGTAGTAGTTATAAACAAATGTTTATTTTAGTTCAGATTAACATTTGAGGGCATTGTATTCATAATGTCAAAATAAAACCGACGTAATGTTACTTGAAGGCATTATAGCCTACTATTCCTGCCAAACTATGTGAATGTTTCTCACTAGATCTTGCAGCGATGTTATTACTTCTGTGGCGAATTCAAATGCTTTCTTTACTGGATCTCTTAGTTATTAGCGCTGTGTAGTAACAGTGTCGCTTGATCAAGATCGGCTCGCGCTGCACTGGTCCAAACTGATAAACGGTCCGTCAACCACACAATAACGAGCAGTTTCGTTTCGCTTGCATTACGTTTGCCATTTGATGTTGGGCAATGTTGTGGTCGCGCCGGCGTCTCTACATTATGAGCGTGCTTGCCACGCGCAACGCGCCTACATTTGAAATAACGAAACTTTGGTCGGCAGGAAAAATAGTCCAATGAACCGTTCGGTTTGAAAATGCGTACCGAAAACCGAACCGAAAGTCTCGTACCGAACGGTTCAATACGAATACGTGTATCGTTACACCCCTACTTACCACTATATTGTTTTTTCTTTCCTCCTCTTCCTTTCTCTTCTTTCTTTTCTGGCTTCCTGAAGCATAATTCCGCTTCATGATGACTGCCGAGGAGTTTTTGTATTTTGCCGGCAGCAGAGATCACGTGATTGGCTGGCTGCTGTCAGCGACTACTGAGAGGGGCCCCCTTGAGGGGGATCCCGATAACAGTGTCATTGCACTTTACTGCATTGACTATCAAAGGGGCGCTCACACAGTTTGTCGTTGCATTTTATTCTTAACCCCCTGAGGTCGGCAATCACGCCGGCGTGATCTGCTCGTTTTTTTTTATATCAGTGCAAATTACTCTGTTGATTTTGATTTTACATACTTGTATTGTACATCATTCAAAACGGTTAAATGTCTTCTTTTATTTGTGTACACTCATAATAAAAACAAAATGTTGTGTTTTTCGTAAAACAAAGAAAATAAACATGATGCGCGTTCTGCCGTCTGTCTCAATGTGAAACTCATTCTGAAACGCGACAGAAAATGACCTGTAACTCAGCGAATGTTTGTCACACAGACTTGAAACGCATGTTTATACAACGCTTGGAATCTCTATTTTTAAAGTATGTAAATTATATAAAAAACAAATATTCTATTTTTAAGTAATCCATACGAAAGCAGCGGCATGTACAGTTTCTCAAACGCGTCCTCATTAACTATAATGTGACCACACCCACGCGCGCACGAGCGATTGACATGCAAATGATCCATGCGGAGAAACACAGACCTGTAAACGCCCTCATCACCTCAAAACAAAGAAGCAGAGACTTCGTAACTTACTCTTCTCTGCTTTCATCGGGTTTGGACAACTGTAAGCTGTGCTGTGCTGTGCTGTTTACCTTGAATTTACCTCGGATTTACCTCAGAAGAACGCGATTTGAAAATGAGAAGATTTTTAAGGTAAGACATGTTAAACTGGTCGTGCCAGATTAAAATGTATGTTATGAAATGAGTTTGGAGTAAAAACATGAACTAAGCCTAATGTCATATATGTACATGTAGACAGAAACATGAAATGTGAAATGTGAACTAGAATGATAGGCAACCTTTCAGTGCTTGTATAGCCTACGTGTTCAACACGAGGATGTTTTTATATTCTAATAAAACACAGCATGGTAAAAGTAGGCTAATATATATATATGTGTGTGTGTATTCTGTACATTTTAAAAAGCTATTTTAACCTGAAAAATCTAAAATATATTCCCCAAATTGTGCAGCATTTCTCTTGATATCAGCATGTTCACAGCTGTTTTGTTGTTGTTGTTGTTTTTAGAGGAACAAGATGCCACTGATAAGTCCTGCTGACTTCAACATTCACATAAGTCTCCATACATGAACATGCTAAAGTGAAAAATCAAACACCATGGAAATGAAAGGTATGTAGCCTACTATGTTTCAGGAATGGCACAAAGGTGTGTGACAGTTCAAGTCTCTGTCTTTAGTTCAGTGTGTTAAATAATGTGGGTTTTTTTTTGTCATTATGTTGTGTTGTAAATACATTAAAAACAATCAAAAAGCCATTCTTTTTTAAATCTCCTCATTCTTTGTGCAAGGTTGCTCAGAATGACAGGGCCTGATAGCTCCTAATAGGGCCATTAGGGAGTGTCTTTTGTCTTTCTCTGGTGAGAAAAGCTTACATAATAATGAGATGTCCACGCCTCTTGTTTTTTCACAAACCACGCATAAATGTTATTATCTCAAAACTACAAACTTTTATATACATGCTGCTGATATATTATTGTAGCAGAGTTTGTGCTGAATACAGTGTAATCAGACTTTAGCCATGAAAATGTCACAAGTAACAGAAATAAGCACAAATGTCAGAGCATGTCAGAACACCTCCAGGCCCAGAAAACAGCTCAGACCTCAGAGGGTTAACCAGTCGTTGTCTTGGGGCCCCAAGCCAGCTCGGGGCCCCAAGCAATTGCTTGGTTTGCTTGCCTTGTCGCGACGGGCCTGGGCGTGTGTGACGTCAGATGCGGCGGAATTTCCTTATACGGGTCCTAAGGGCACTTCTCCCGGAAGGGCGCGCACGCACCCATAGACCAGAGCGAGAGAGCGAAAGCAGTACGCCCATCAAAGCGCTGTGCTCTCGGCTTTATGGAGTTTGTTTTTCCAGAGCATCAACGGAGTTGTGCAAGTGTTCTTGTTTGTTCCCTGCATTTTGACGATGATTGTTTTATAAACAAGGCCCAGTTAGACACCGGATTTGCAGATCGTCTAACTGTGCGTTCACACCGCCGGCGGCGAGAGCGTCAAAGTGGCCGGAAGCCATTCATTTTCAATGAGAGCCGGCGGCAAGCTCCGGAATTTTGCCGCTCTCGCCGGCGGCGGTGTGAACGTACAGTAAGGATGGAGCAGTCCCAACGATAAAGGTTCACGGTCGTGCATTGGAACCGCAGGCGGTGAGTAAAACTGCTTCGAATGTCTGTGACTGTGTGTTGTTAGCTATCGGCGCATAAGCACCGCTCACACGGCACGCCTCCAGCCGCTCGTTTTTTTCCGGAAAGACTCGGTACAGCCACTGACGTGCGGTCTGGGTAGGCAAACTAGACACTGCCCACTTTGCCAAAATTCCAAAATAAAAATGTTTATTAAATAAAAAAATTGTATTTGTATTTTTACTTTTTATTCTTGTGATGTATATATGCAATACGTGTGTTATTACAATTGTTTAGACGTTATTATGACAAATGTAGCAGTTACGCATAATCAAATAAAAACAAATGGTAGAATAAGCAGTGCTTTTACTGTCCATTCATTGCAGACGACAAGAGAAAAACCCATGTTGCGCATGCGCACTTCGATCCTGTATTCTTCAACATGTACGGCAAAAAGCACACATCTGCTGTGCCTTTGGGGCGTAAATATGCTATGCCAGTAAACATCTCCGTTACAAATCAGACGTGGACCAATTAAAATCGAGATATTACTGGACATTTGCGCAGCTAACGTCATTAATGTTACTTATGCCACAGACCACACCCAATGACCATACCTAGCCTACATGCCTAATCCCCGCCAAATTAAAAGTGAAAATGACAGCACCGTCCATGATCACGATAACAGAGTTAAAAAAAATTTCCAAGCTCGATTTTAATTCAAAATCTGAATTAATAGCAAGAGGGAGGTCTACGCCAGCCTTAGATGGACTAGTGCAGCAAAAGGGCCCAAAAATTGTCCGATCGTTTCAAACAGACTGGTATGGAAGAAAAGATTGGCTATGTGGCTGTGCTAACAATCAGCGGCTGTACTGCTATCCCTGCCTGCTTTTTACAACGAGTCAGACTGTTTGGACTTCAACGGGATATTGTGATTTGAACAACCTGCCCGCAGCTTTAACTAAGCATGAAAAGTCGTCAGCTCACATCCAGTGTCAAATTACGCTGAAAACCTT